>NW_025421699.1:0-170824 GCF_011764305.1 Mustela putorius furo
CAAATTGCACGGCATTCGGCTGTACCACAAATATATAGTCTGACCGGTGCACTAATGCGCTTTCTGACACAGCCTGACACTAGACCTCCTGGCCACACCCAGGCAGCTTGCCAAAACTGAGCCCATCGGACCCGCCATGGCCTTAGACGTCATCTCTTCTCAAACTCGGTTTTCAGGCTCAGAACCTAGACCTTATCTCCAATCACAAACACACATTGTGACCCTCAGCCTGAGCCCAGTCCTCAGGTAAGGCCTCTCAGTGGCTGGATGGAGAGACAGCATATTGGGCTTGCCATGCCCCTAGGCCCCAATTTTAACCATAGTTCGGGTTGTCCCTTCACTCTTCCCCAGGGCTCTGCTTTGGAATTCCTCTCCTGGTGGGACACCTGAGGTAACAAACCTGAAAGGAGTCCTCCCATCCAACAGATTGATGAAAAAGAATTGGGATCGTGCCAAGTCAACAGATAGCAAAATTCGTCCATGGCCCATGAGGCATCCCCAACATTCCACGGCCATCGCTGATACAAAATGCAGAGACAAAAGCCTGAGCACGTGCCTCAGACTCGCACATTCTTCATATCCTGAAGAGTTCTTCAGATAAGAACCTACACAGCACTCGAATGCACCCAAAATATATAATCTAACCTGGGTACCAATGCACTCTCTGACAACCTGAGGCCGGACCTCGTGACCAACACCCAGACAGCTGACCGCACACTGAGCACATCAGACCCGCCATGGCCTTAGGTCATCATCTCTTCCCTACGTCAGTTTTCAGGCTTCAAAACCTAGACCTTATCTCCAATCACTGCCCAGGGGTGACTGTGATGCAGAAATCAGAACTCTTCCTTACCCATGGCAAGAAACCTTGTGGTTGGCATGTTGTCCAACATTCAGTGTAGGAGAAACCAGCATTCACCCTGAGGCCCCTCCAATTCTTGAGTGCGACGAGGGCATAAACACGCATTGTGACCCTCAGCGTGAGTCCTGTCCTCTAGTACGTCATCTCTGTGGCTGGACCATTAGATGTCATAATGGGCTTGACATGTCCCTAGGCCCCATTTTTAACCAGATTTCTGGTTGTCCAGTCGCCCCTCCCCAGGGCTCTACTCTGGAATCCCTCATTTGGTGGGACACCTGAGGTTTAAAAACAAAACAAAACAAATCAACAAGTACAGAACGACGGACTTCTTCCATCCCACAGAATGACCCCAAACTCTTTGGACGGGTCAAACCCCCAGAGAGTAAGACTCGTCCATTTCCCATAAAGTCACCCGGAAATTTCACGACCTGAGTGACACGATATCCAGAGACAAAAACTTGAGAAAGAGTCTCACACTCGCCTTTTTTCATATCCCGAAGAGTTCTCCTCATGGTCTGTAGATCAGTCCTGCCATACCTATGACCCGAAACATAATCCGAGTTTGTGTTTTCAGAAAACTGTCCAAACAGCCCTGGCCTACACACCCTACAGGCTCAGGCCCCTGGAGCCAAACCTGACGACTGTGATTGCCCTCTCCAAGGGAATTGTATGTGCCCATTACAATGGCCACAACCCTACTAATAGGATAAACCTCCAAAGTCCCTGAGGCCATCCCAATATTTGTGGCTTCCAAGGAGAAACAGGGGCAATCTGGGCCCATCAGAGCACCTTCCGGCACTCAGACCCGTAGACTGATGTCCCCAGAGGTTAAAAGGAACGAACAGGCCCATAGGCACCTATCGGATCTATTGCTTTGGTTTCCAGGCATCTCTCCTTAGAGATCCTTAGAACCCTTAGAACCCTGCTCTTGCTTCGTTTCTTATGGGACATACTTGATCCATCCAACAAGTGTCGACTATCCCACAGGAGTCCTTGTTCATGGACCACCTCACAACTCATATCATGGAAAGCTTCCAATGTCACATGATGCCCCCAATCTTCATGAAGTCGGATTATGGAAAGAAACTCCAACCTGAGCCAACGGCTGATCTTCGCCTTGACTTCAGTTGCACGAGATCATGATTAAGCTCTTCAGAGAGCACCTGCTGTGCCCTCACCCCAAATCCTAAGCATAGCTAGTGTTCTCAGACTTCCGTCCTCACTCTCCTGGCCACACGCCCTCCATTTTGGGATTTCCGATGACACAGTGCTGCACTCTGCCTGCCCTCTAGAAGAAAATCGTTGCCCTATGGGTCTACCCAGAAACCTCAAATGAGGATAAACCTGCATGCCACTCAACTGTACACCAATTATATAGTCTAGCCTGTGCACTAATGCCCTGTCTGACACAACCTGAGGCCTGAATTCCCAACCGACACCCAGACAGCATGCCGTACACTGAGAACATATGAACCGCCATGGCCTTAGGTAGCCATCTCTTTCCAACCTGGTTTTCAGGCTACAGAAACCTAGACCTTTTCTCTGCTCATTTCCCATAGGTGAACGTGATGCAGAAATCATAACTCCTCCTTCCCTCTTGCCAGAATCTTGTGGTTGGCATCTTATCCAAAGTTCAGTGTAGGACCCCTGTAGGGCCTTCAGCAGTAGTAGTAAGGCCCCTGAGGGTAGTGTAGGGTCCCTGAGGCCCTGACCATGCTTAAGAGCTGCGGTGGGCACAAACACACATCGGGACCCTCAGTTTGAGCCCTGTCCACAAGTAAAGCCTCTCAGTGGCTGGACCATGAGCCCGCATATGGGGCCTGCCATGCCCCAAGTCACCCAATCTTAACCAGAGGTAAAGACATCTAGTCACCACTACTCAGGGCTCTGCTCTGGAATCCCTCTTTGGTGGGACATTTGAGGTAAGTAAACACAGAAAGGATTCCTCCCACCCACAGAATGACCCCAATCACTTTGGATCAGGACATCCCCAGAGAGAAAGTCTCTTCCATGGCCCATGAGGCCAGCCTGATATTCCACGGCCACTATTGACACAAAATCCAGAGACATAAGCCTCACCCTTAGGTCATAGCCCAAAAATTCTCCTCATAGTCTGTAGATCGGGCCTGCCATACCTACGTCCTCAAACCGTGTTTTCAGACTTCTATCCTGACATCCCTGTCCCACACAGCCTCCAGGCTGAGGCGCCTGGAGCCACAACTCAGGACTGTGCCTGCCCTCTCCAAGGAAATTCTTCCCATTCCATTGGCCACAACCCTACAGATTAGGAGAAACCTCCAAAGTCCCAGAGGCCATTCCAATTGTGTAGGCCGCCCAGTACAAGAGGGGTGATCTGTCACAAGCTGAGCAACGACCTCAACTCACCCGTAGACAGATATCCCAAGAGAAAGGTATTAAACTGGACAGGACCCTAGAACATAATTAGTTCCATTGCTTTTGTTTCTAAGCATCTCTCCTCAGAGGCCTGTTTTCCAATACCATCATATGGGGGATTCCAGAGATACCAATCAGAACAAATCTTGTCTTCACATGGGAAACTTATCCTTTGGAGCTCTGCAAAAATCTCCAGTTAGGAGAAACCTTCAGGTAACCGGAGCCACCGCCCTATTCCAAGGTCTCCATGGACACAAACCCGCATTATGACCATTCGGCAGGAGAGTACATTTCAACTCAGCCCCGTTGATTACTCCCCCAGAGCCAGAATATCAAACCTGCCTTGTCGCTTGGAGACAACTTGAATGCAAAGCAGACTCTCTAGGCATCCATCGTTGGAATCCTGCTCTGGCGCCGTTCCATATGGGATGTCCTGGGAGCCTTCCAACAGTTCTTGACTGTCTTGCAGAAGGAATCCTTGCAGATTGGAGCATCTCACAACTCCTATCGTGGGAAAACCTACATGGCCTCATGAGATGCTCCCCTTTATAAAGGGGCCATCATGGACAGAAACTCCAACCTGAGCCAACTTCTGATCCATTGCTTTGGTTTCTATGTATCTCTCCTCAGAGGCCTGGTTTCCAATATCAGAATATGGGGGTTTCCTAAGGAAACAATCAGAACAGATCTCATCTCCACATGAGAAACTTGCTCTTTGGAGCTGTGTCAATACCTCAGGTTAGGAGGATCCTTCAGGGCGCTGGCACCATGGCCCAATTCCAAGGTCTCCAAGGACACAAACTTACATTATGATCCATCCTCAGGAGAGTCCATTTCAAATCAGCCCCCTCGGCTGCTCACCCAGAGTCAGCCGATCAAACCTGCCTTGTCACTAGGAGACAGTTGGAATGCGAGGTGGGCTGCCCAGGCATCCATCCTTAGAACCCTGCTCTGGAGAATTTCTTTATGGGACGTCTTGAATCCAACCAACCTGTCTTGACTGTCTCGCAGAATGAATCCTTGTTGTTTGAAGCTTCACACAATCCCACTGTGAGAAAACCTCCATTTCCTCATGATGCCCCACACCTTCATAAATGGGCCATCATGGACAGAAACTCCATCCTAAGCCAAAGTCTGATCCACGCCCTGAATTCAGAAGCACGAGATCTCGATTCAGCACTTGAGAGTGTGCCTGCTGTGCCCTCGCCCCAAAACCTAAGCCAAACTTGTGTTCTCAGACTTCCGTCTTCACAATCCTAAACACCCCTCCGGTTTGGCAATTCTGGAGAAACAATGCAGCACTCTGCCTGCCCTCCAGAAGAAAAATGTCTCCCTATAGGGCTAACCAGAAACGCCAAATGAGTAACAACCTGCATGCCACTCGAACATACCCCAATTATACAATCTAGCCTGTGCACCAAAGCCCTGTCTGACACAGCCTGAGGACAGACCTCCAGTCCAACACCCAGACAGCTGGCCGTACACTGAGCATATCAAACCCACAATGGCTTTCGGCCATCATCTCTACCCAACCTCAGTTTTCACCTTCAGAACCTAGACCTTATCTCCACTCACTGCTCAGGAGTGAACGTGATACAAGAATCAGAACTTCTCCTTCGCCATGGCAAGAAACCTTGTGGTTGGCATGTGGTCCAACGTTCATTGTAGGAGAAAGCAGCATGGACTATGAGGCCCCACCTATCCCTGAGGGCTACAATTTGCACAAACACACATTGTGACCCTCAGCGTGAGCCCTATCCTCATGTAAAGCCTCTTAGTGACTGGAACAACAGCCCACATATGGGGCTTGCCAAGCCCCTAGTCCCCCAATCTCAACCAGAGTTAGAGATGTCTAGTCACCCCTACTCAGGGCACAGCTCTGGAATCCCTCTTTGGTGGGACACCTGAGGTAAAATATAAAATACAGAAAGGAGTCTTCCCATCCACAGAATGTTCCCATACTTGGGATCAGGCCAAATCACCAGAGAAAGACTTATCCATGGCCCTTGAGGACACCCCGACATTCCACGGCCACCGTAGGCACAAAATCCAGAGACAAAAGCCTGAGCAAACGCCACATACTCGCCCTTTGTTCATAGCCCGGAAAATTCTCACGGGTTGTAGATCGAGCCTTCATACATACATCCCCAAACCTAAGCTGAGTTTGTGTTTTCAGACTTCTGTCCCCACAGTCCTGGCCCACACCCCATCCAAGCTGGGGCGCCTGGAGCCACACCTGATGACTGTAGCTTCCCTCTCCAGGGAATTCTGCCATTTCCAATGGCCACAACCCTATAGATTAGGAGAAACCTCCAAACTCCCCGAGGCCATCCCAATAGTGTTGGCTGCCCAGGACAAACAGGGATGATCTTTCACAAGTTAGGAAACTACCTCCACTCAGACCCAGAGACAGATATCCCCATAGAAAAGATTGAAATGGACAGGCACTTAGGCCCTAATCAGATCCATTGCTTTTGTTTCCAGGCATCTCTACTCAGAGACCAGGTTACCAATACCAGCATATGGGGGATTACTGAGGCACTCATAGAAAAATCTCGTCTCCACATAGGAAATGTACTCTTTGGAGCTCTATAAAAACCTCTGTTTAGGAGAATCTTTCAGAGCCCCGGATCAAGCGCCCCATTCCAAGGTCTCCATGGACTTAAACCCACATTATGATCTATCCTCGGTAGAGTCCATGTCAACTCATCCCCCTTGGTTTCTCCCCCAGGGCCTGCAGATCAAACCTGCCTTGTTGCTACGAGACAACTAGAATGGGAGGCGGGCTACCCAGGCATCCATCCTTAGACCCCTACTCTGGAGTCGTTCCATATGGGACATCCTAGAGCCATCCAACAGGTCTCAAGTGTCCCACAGAAGGAATCTTTGCAGTCTGGTGCATCTCACAACTCCCATTGTGGGAAAATCTTCATGGCCTCTTGAGACGCTCCACTTTATAAAGGGGCCATCATGGACAGAAACTCCAACCTGAGCAAACGTCTGATATTCGCCCTGGCTTCAGGTGCATGAGATTTTGATTCAGCTCTGCAGAGTTTGCCTTCTGTGCCCTCACCCCAAAAACTAAGCCTAGCTTGTGTTCTCAGACTACTGTCCTCACACCCCTGGCCCAAAAGCCCTACAGTTTGGCAATACTGGGGCCACAATGCAGCACTCTGCCTGCCCTCCAGAAGAAAAACGTTGCCTTATGGAGCTACCTAGAAACCCGAATGAGGATCAACTGAACGCCACTCGACTGCACCCCAAATATACAGTCTACCCTGTCTAATGCGCTGTCTGACACAGCATGAGCCCACACCTCCAGACCTACGCTCAACAGCTAGCCACACACTGAGCTCATTGTACCCATCAGGTCCTTAGGTCTTCATCTCTTCCCAACCTCGGTTTTCGGGTTTCAGACCTAGACATAAACTCCAATCACTTTCCAGGGGTGAACGTGATGCAGAAATCACAACTCATCCTTCGCCATGGCCGGGAAAACTTGTGGTTCGCATATTCTCCAACGTTCAGTGTAGGAGAAACCAGCGTGGCCCATGAGGCCATTCCCATGTTTGAGGGCCTTGTTGGGCACAAATAGGCATTGTGACCCTCAGCATGAGCCCTGTCCTCAAGGAAGACCTCTCAGTGTCTGAATCAAGAGCACACATATTGGACTTGCCATGCCCCTAGGCCCCCAAACTTAAACAGAGGTGGGGTTATCCAGTTGTCCCTCCCAAGGACTCTGCTCTGGAATCCCTCTTTTATTGGCACACATGAGGTACATAAAATAAAATAAAAAACAGAAAGGACTCCTCCCATCCCACAGAATGTACCCAAACTCTTGGGATTGGGTCAAATCCTCAGAGAAGGAAAGCCGTCCACAATCCATGACGCCACGCCAGCATTCGACCCACATTGTTGACACAAATCCAGAGACAAAACCTGAGCAAGCACCTCAAACTCACCCTTTTTCATATCCCGAAGTGTTATAATGGTCTGTAGATTGGGCGTGCCATACCTATGTCCCCAATCCTAAGCGGAGTTTGTGTTTTCAGACTTCTGTCCCCACAGGCCTGGCCCACACACCCTCAAGGCTTGGCCCCTAGAGCCAAACTCAGACTGTGCCTGCCCTCTCCAGGGGATTTCTGCCCATTCCATTGGCCACAACCCTATAGATTAGGAGAAACTCCAAAGTCCCGAGGCCATTCACAATATTATAGGCTGCCCAGGACAAACAGGGGCTATCTGACACAAGCCGAGCAACTACCTCCCCTCAGATCCATAGACACGTATCCCCAGGAAAGAGATTGAACCAGACAGGCACCTAGGCCCTAATCATATCCATTGCTTTTGTTTCCAGGCATCTCTCCTCAGAGGCCTGGTTTCCAATACCAGCATACGGGAGATTCCTTAGGCACTCATCCAAACAATTCTCTTCTCTACATAGGAAACGTACTCTTTAGAGCTCCATCAAAACCTCCGGTTATGAACATCCCTCAAGGCCCCGGATCAAGCACCCCATTCCAAGGTCTCCATGGACACAAATGCACATTATGACCCATCCTCAACTCACCCATTTCAACACACCCGCCTCGGTTACTCCCCTAGATCCAGCAGATCGAACTTGCCTTGGCGCTATGAGACACCTGGAATGGGAGGCAGGCTGCCCAGTCATCCATCCTTAGAACCCTGCTCTGGATAACTTCCTTATGGGATGTCCTGGAGCCATCCAGCAGGTCTCGACTTTCCCACGGAAGGAATCATTGCGGTTTGGAGCATCTCACAATTCCCATCGTGGGAAAACCTCCATTGCCTCGTGACACCCTCCCCTTCATGAAGGGGCCGTCATGGACAGAAACTCCAACCTGAGCCAACGTCTGATCCTAGCTCTGTCTTCAGGTACACGGGATCTCGAATCATCTCTGCAGAGGGTTCCTGCCGTCCCCTCACCCCAAAATCTAAGTCTGGCTTGTGTTCTCAGAATTTTTTCCTCACACTCCTGGCCCACAAACCTTCCAGTTTGGGAATTCTGGAGCCACTATGTGGCACTGTGTCTTCCTTCCAGAAGAAAAACTTTGCCTTCTGGGGCTACCCAGTAACCACAAATGAGTACCAACCTGCACGAAACTCGACTACACCCCAATGATACAGTCTAGCCTGGGCACTAATTCCCTGTCTGCCACAGCCTGAGCCTGCACCTCCCAACCCACACTCAACAGGTGGCCGAACACTGAGCACATCAGACACACCATGGCCTTAGGTCTTCATCTCTTCCCAACCTCAGTTTTCAGGCTTCAGAACGTAGACCTTAAATCCAATCACAGTCCAGGAGTGAAAGTGTTGCAGAAATTAGAACTCCTTCTTCCCCATGGCCAGAAAACTTGTGGTTGCCATATTGTGCATCGTTCAGTGTAGGAGAAACCAGCATGGTACATTATGCCACGCCCTGACTTGAGGGGCTCCTTGGGCACAAAAACACATTGTGAAACTCAATGTGAGCCCTATGCTCAAGGAAGGCCTCTCAGTGTCTGGACCAAGAGCCCACATAGGGGGCTTGCCATGTTCTTAGGTCCCAATGTTAACCAGAGGTCTGGTTGTCCAGTCGCCCCTCCCCAGGACTCTGCTGTGGAATCCCTCTTTTGGTGGTCCACCTGAGGTAAAAATAAAACAGAAAGGCCTCCTCCCTTCCCCACAGAATGACCCCAAAATCTTGGGATTGGGTCAAATCCCCAGAAAGGGAGCCTCATCGATTGCCCATGAGGACACCCGGACATTCCATGGCAATCGGTGACACATATCCAGAAAAAAAATAAGCATGAGCAAGCACCTCACTTTCGCCCTTTGTTCATATCCCAAAGAGTTCTCCTCACGGTCTATATATCGGGCCGGCCATACCTACAGACCCAAACCTAAGTGGAGTTTGTGTTTTCAGACTTTTGTCCAAATAGCCCTGGACCACACACGCTCCACACTTGGGTTCCTGGAGCCACACCTCGGGACTGTGCTTCCCTTTCAAGAGAATTCTTCCCATTCCATTGGCCACAACCTTGCAAATTAGAAAAAAACCTCCAAACTTACCGAGGCCATCCCAATAGTGTGGGCCGCCCAGGACAAACAGGTGTGATCTCAAACCAGCTGAGCAACTACCTCCACTCAGACAAAAGATGTCCCCAGAGAAGAATATTGAACCGGACAGGCCCCTAGGCCCTAATCAGATCCATTGCTTTGGTTTCCAGGCATCTCTCCTCAGAGGCCTCATTTCCAATACCAGCAAATGGTGGTTTCCTGAGGCACCAATGAGAACAAATCTCGTCTCCCCATGGAAAACTTGCTCATTGGAGCTTTGTTATAACCTCTGGTTAGGAGAATCCTTCAGGGCCCTGGTGCCACTGCCCCATACCAAGGTCTCAATGGACTCAAATCAACATTAAGACCATCCTCAGGAAAGTCCATTTCAACTCATTTAAGACCATCCTCTGGAAAGTCCATTTCAACTCAGCCCCCTCTGATGCTACCCCAAGCCAGCAGATCAAACGTTTCTTGTTGCTAGGAGACAATTGGAATTGAGGCTGTCTGCCCAGGCATCCATACTTAGAACCCTGTTCTGGAAAAATACCGTATGAGACGTCTTGGAGCCATCCAACAAATCTTAATTGTCCCACAGAAGGAATCCTTGCGGTTTGGAGCATCTCACAACTCTAATAGTGGGAAAACCCCCATGGCCTCATAATGCCCCCCCCCCCTTCATGAAGGGGCCAACATGGACAGAAACTCCAACCTGAGCCAAAGTCTGATCCTCGACCTGACTTCAGACTCATGAGATCTCAATTGAGCTCTGCAGAGTGTGCCTGCCATGTCCATTCCCCCCGAAACCTAAGCCTAGCTTGTGTTCTCAGACTTCCATCCTCACTCTCCTGCCCCATTAGCCCTCCAGTTTGGGAACTCCGAAGCCACAATGCTGCACTCTGCCTGCCCTCCAGAAGAAAAACTTTGACCTATGCTGCTAATAAGAAACCCCAAATGATTATCTAATGCATGCCACTCGACTGTAAAGCAATTATACAGCCTACCCTGAATAGTAATGCCCTGTCTGGCACAGCCTGAGACAAGACATCCCAAACGACACCTAGACAGCTGGCTCCAACCTGGACACAAGGGACCCGCTATGGCTGTAGTTCGTCATCTCTTCCCAACCTCGGTTTTCAGGCTTCAGAACCTAGACCTTATCTCCAATCACTGCCCATGGATGAACGTGATGCAGAAATTAGAATTCCTCCTACCCCATGGCCAGAAACCTTGTGGTTGGCATGTTGTCCAACATTCAATGTGGGAAAACCTGCATTGTCGGAAAGGACACGCCAGTGCTTGAGGACCGCCTAGGGAACAGACATGCATTGTGACCTGTAGCGTGAGTCCCGTATTAAAGTAACGCCTCTCAGTGTCTGGACCAAGATCTTGCATATGGGGCTTGTCATATCCATAGGGCCCCAGGCTTAACCAGAGAGCGAGTATTCCAGTTGTCAGTACCCACTGCTATGCTCCAGAATCCCTCTACTGGGGGGACACATGAAGCAGAAAACAGGACTCTTCCCTTCCCACAGAATGACCCCAAACTCTTGGGGGCTGGACAAACTACCAGAGAGGGAGACTTCTACGACCCATGAGGCAACTCCTACATTAAACGGCCATTGTGGACAAAATATCCAGAGACAAAAGACTGAGCGACTGCCTGCCTCTCACCCTTCTTTCATATCCAGAGGAGCTCCCCTCACGGACTGTAGATCAGGCCTGCCATAACCTCGGCCCCAAACCTGAGCTGAGTTTGGGTTTTTGGATGTCTGTCTGCACAGCCGTGGCCCACACCGCTTCCAGGCTGGGGTCTCTGGAGCCACACCACAGAACTGTGCCTGCTCTCTCCTAAGAAACTGCCCGTTCCATTGGCCACAACTCTAAAAAATAGTAGAAACCTCAAGGTCCCCAAGGACATCCCACTACCGCAAGCCGCACTGGATAAACAGGGGCATTATGACACCAGCTGAGCAACTACTACCTCCATGCAGACACACAGACTGATATCCGCAGAGACAGAAGATTGAACCAGACAGGCCCCTAGGCCCTATTATGAACTCTTGCTTTGGTGTCCAGGTATCACTCCTCAGAGGCCTGGTTTCGAAGACCAGCATATGGGGCTATCCTGAGGCACCAGACAGAACACCTCTCATCTCCGCATGGAAAGCTTCCTTGTTGGAGTTGTGTCAAACCCTTCGGGTTGGAGAATCCTACAGAGTCCCTTAGCTACTGCCACATTCCAAGGTCTCCATGGCCACCAACCCACATTATGTCTCATCCTCAGGAAAGTCCATTTAAACTCAGCCTTCTGGGTAGCTCACCCAAGAGCCCGCAGATTGAGCGTGCCTTGTCTCGACCAGGCAATGGGAAGGTGAGTTGGCGTTTCTCGGCATCCATGCTTAGGCCCCTGCTCTCGAGTATTTCTGTATGGGGCATCCTGGAACCATCCAATAGTACTCGAAAGTCCTGAAGAAGGAAACTTTGAAGTTTGGAGCAGCTCACAACTCCCAGCGTAGGGAAACCTCCCTGGCCTCATGACTCCCCCACCCCCTTCAGGAAGGGGCCGTCATGGACACAAACTCCAGCTTGAGGCAACATCTGATACTCGCCCTGACCTCAGATGCAGGAGATCTCGATTCAGCCTCTGCACAGTGGGCCCAAACCTCGTGCTACCTTGTGTTTTCAGACTTCCTTCCTCACACTCCTGGCAAACATGTCCTCAAGACGTGGAATTCTGGAACCAAAATGCAGCCCTATACTGGCCCTCCAGAAGAAAAACGTTGCTCTATGGGGATCTCCATGAACCCCAAATGAGGATCAACCTGCTCGGTTCTCGACCTCACCCCAATTGGATTGTTCGGGTTGTCCATTCGTCCCTCCCCAGAGCTCTGCTTTGGAATCCCTCTTTTGGTGGGACACCTGAGGTAACAAAACTAAAAGGACTCCTCCCATCCTTCAGATTGACCCAAAACAATTGGGATTGGACCAAATTCACAGAGAGGAAGTCTCGTCCATGGCCCATGAGGCCTCCCCGAGATTCCACAGCCATCGTTGACAACAAATCCAGAGACAAAAGTCTGAGCAAGCGCCTCACACTCGCTCTTTTGTCGTATCCCGAAGAGTTCTCCTCACGGTCTGTAGATCGGGCCTGCCATGCCTACTTCCCAAACCTAAGCCGAGTTTGTGTTTTCAGACTTCTGTCCCCACATTCCTGGCCCACAGACCCTTCAGGCTGGGGCCCCTGGAGCCACACATCAGGACTGTGCCTGTCCATACCACGGGATTTCTGCCCATTCCATTGTCCACAATCGTACAAATTAGGAAAAACCTCCAGAGTCCCCAAGGTCATCCCAATAATGGAGGCCACCCAGGACAAACAAGGGTCATCTGAAACCAGCTGAGCATCTACCTCTACTCAGCGTAGATGGATGTCCCCAGAGAAGAAGATTGAATCAGACAGGCCCCTAGGCCTGAATCAGATTCATTGCTTTCGGTTACAGGTATCTCTCCTCAGAGGCCTGGTTTCCAATATTAGCATATGGGGGTTTCAGGAAGCAGCAATCAGAACAAATCTCTTCTCCACATGGTAAAATTATCCTTTGAATATGTCTCAAAACCTCCAGTTAGGAGAATCCTTCAGGGCCTGTGTGCTACTGCCCCATTACAAGGTCTCCATGGACAGAAAAACACATTAGAACCCATCCACAGGAAATTCCATTTCAACTCAGCTCCCTTGGTTGCTCCCCCAGAGCGAGCAGACTGAACCTGTCTTGACTAGGAGACAATTGGAATGCGAGGCGGGCTGCCCAACCATCCATCCTTAGAGCTCTGCTCTGGCGTCGTTCCGTATGGGATGTCCTGGAGCCATCCAACAGGTCTCAAATGTCCAGCAGAAGGAATCCTTGAGTTTTGGAGCATCTCACAACTCCCAACCTGGGAAAATATAGATGGCTTTTGTGATGCCCCCCCCATTTATGAAGGGGAAATCATGGACAGGAACTCCAACCTAAGACAACGTCTGATCTTCACCCTGAATTCAGATGCACGAGATCTCGATGCAGCTCTGCAGAGTGTGCTTTCCTTGCCCTCGCCCTGAAACCTATGACTAGCTTGTGTTCTCAGACTTCCGCCCTCACACTCCTGGCCCCCAAGCCCTCACATTTGGAAATTCGGGACACAAAATGAAGCATTCTGCCTGCATTCCAGAAGAAAAATTTTGACCTATGGAGTTTCTCACATAACCCAAATGAGGATAGACATACACGGCACTCAAATGTACCCAAATTAGGTAGTCTAACCTGGCCACTAATACACTGTCTGATACAGAGTGAGCCCGGACCTCCTGACCAAAACCGAGACAGCTGACCGCACACTGAGAACATCACATCCGCCATGGTCTTAGCTCGTAATCTCTTCCCAACCTATCTTTTCAGGCTTCAGAACTTAGACCTTATCTCCAAGCCCTGACAAGGGTTGAATGTGATGCAGAAACCAAACTCCTCCTTACCCAAGGCAAGAAGCCTTGTGGTTGGAAAGTTGTCCAACGATCAGTGTAGGAGAAACCAGCATTCACCCTGAGGCCTTAGGTCGTTATCCCTTCCCAACCTCAGTTTTCAGGCTTCAGAACCTAGACCTTATCTCCAATCACTGCCCAGGTTTCAAAATGATGCAGAAATCAGAACTCCTTCCCAATAGCATGAAAACTTGTGGTTGGCTTGTTGTCCAACGTTCAGTGTAGTAGAAACCAGTGTGTCCTTGAGGCCCCGCCATTGCTCGCGGGCCAGATAGGTAGCAAACACACATTGTGACCCTCAGCCTTAGCCCAGTCCTCAGGTAAGGCCTCTCAGTGGCTGGATGAAGAGACAGCATTTTGGGCTTGCCATGCCCCTAGGCCCCAATTTTTAACCATAGTTCGTGTTGTCCCTTCACTCTTCCCCAAGGCTCAGCTTGGAATTCCTCTTTTGGTGGGACACCTGATGTAACAACCCTGAAAGGAGTCCTCCATCCAACAGATTGACGAAAAACAATTGGGATCGGGCCAAATCCACAGAGAGCAAGATTCGTCTATGGCCCATGAGGCCTCATCGACATTCCACGGCCATCGCTGATACAAAATCCAGAGACAAAAGCCTAAGCAAGCGCCTCAGACTCGCACTATCTTCATATCCTGAAGATGTCTTCTCATGGTTTGTAGATCGGGCCTGCCATACCTATGACCCGAAACATAAGCCGAGTTTCTGTTTTCAGACAACTGTCCAAACAGCCCTGGCCTACATAGCCTGCAGGCTTAGGCCCCTGGAGCCAAGGTGAGGACTGTACTGGCCCTCTCCAAGGGAATTCTGTGTGCCCTTCCAATGGCCACAACGCTACTAATAGGATGAACCTCCAAAGTCCCTGAGGCCATCCCAATAGTGGTGGCTTCCCAGGACAAAAAGGAGCAATCTGAGCCCATCTGAGAACCTACCTGCACTCAGACTTGTAGACTGATATCCCCAAAAGTAAAAAGGAACGAACAGGCCCCTAGGCCCTAATCGGATCCATTGCTTTGGTTTCCAGGCATCTCTCCTCAGAGGACTGGTTTTCAATACCAGCATATGGCTGTTTCTTGACTCACCCATCAGAACAAATCCCATCTACACATGGGAAACTTGCACGATGTGTAGAGCGATGTCAAAGCCTCTGTTTAGGAGAACCCTTCATGGCCCCAGTGCCCACCCGCGTCATTCCAAGGTATCCATAGACACAAAAACACATTAGGACCCATCCACAGGAGAGTCCATTTCAACTCAGCGTATTCGGTTGCTCCGCGAGGTCCAGAGATCCAACTTGTCTTGTTGCTAGGAGACAATTGGAATGCGAGGTGGCCTACCCCGCCATCCATCCTTAGAACCCTGCTCGGAATCGTTGTCCTGGAGCCAACCAACAGGTCTCAATTGTCCTGCAGAAGAATCTTTGAAGTTGGGAACTTCTCACAACTCCCATCGTGGAAAACACCCATGGCCTCGTGATCCCTCCCCCCTTCATGAAGGGGCCCTCAGGGACATAAGGTCCAACCTGAGCGATCTTCTGATCCTCACCCTGACTTCAGATGCACGAGATCTCGGTTCAGGCCTGCCATGTCCTCACCCAGAAACCTAAGCCTAGCTTGTGTCCTCAGACTTCCATCCTCAGACTAATGGCCCACAAGCCCTCCAGTTTGGCCATCCAGAATTATAATGCAGCACTCTGCCTGCCCTCCAGAAGAAAAACATTGCCTTCTGGGGCTACCCAGAAACCCCAAATGAAGAGATCAACCTGCACGCCACTTGGCTGTACCCAAAATATATAGGCTGACCTGCGCAATAATGCCCTTTCTGACAGAGGCTGAGCCTGGACCTCCTGGCCCCCCCCATACAGCTGGCCGCTCACTGAGCACATCGGACCAGCCATTGCCTTAGTTCGTTATCTCTTCCCAGCCTCGGTTTTCAGGATTTAGAACCTAGACCTTATCTCCCATCACTGCCCATGTTTGAAAATGATGCAGAAATCAGAACTCCTTCCCGACGGGAAGAAACCTTGTGGTAGGCTTGTTCTATAATGTTCAGTGTAGTGGATACCTGTGTGTCCGATGAGGCCCCGCCATCTGCTCGTGGGCCACATAGGTAGCAAACACACATTGTGACCCTCAGCCTTAGCCCAGTCCTCAGGTAAGGCCTCTCAGTGGCTGGAAGAAGAGATAGCATATTGGGCTTGCCATGCCCCTAGGGCCCAATTTTTAACCATAGTTCGGGTTGTCCCTTCACTCTTCCCCAGGGATCTGCTTAGAAACTCCTCTTTTGGTGGGACACCTGAGGTAACAACCCTGAAAGGAGTACTCCATCCAACAGATTGACGAAAAACAATTGGGATCGGGCCAAATCCACAGAGAGCAAGATTCGTCCATGGCCCATGAGGCCTCCTCGACATTCCACGGCCATCGCTGATACAAAATCCAGAGACAAAAGCCTGAGCAAGTGCCTCAGACTCGCACTATCTTCATATCCTGAAGATGTCTTCTCATGGTTTGTAGATCGGGCCTGCCATACCTACGTCCCCAAACGTAAGCTGAGTTTGTGTTTTCAGACTTCTGTCCTCAAAGTCCTGGGCCACACACCCTCCAGGCTGGGGACCCTGGAGCCACACATTAGGACTGTGCCTACCCAATCCATGGGAATTCTGCCCATTCCATTGTCCAAAATCGTACAAATTAGGAGAACCCTCCAAAGTCCCTGAGGCCATCCCAATAGTATAGGTCACCCGGGACAAAAAAGGTCAGTCTGTCACCAGCTGAGCATCTACCTCCACTCATACCCTAGATGGATGTCCCCAGAGAAGAAGATTGAACCAGACAGGACCCTAGGCCAAAATCGGATCCATTGCTTTGGTTTACAGGCATGTCTCCTCAAAACCCTGGATTCCAATACCAGCATTGGGGTTTTCCTGAGGCACCCATCAGAACAAACCTCGTCTCCACAAGGAAACTTGTGCATGGGAGCTATGTCAAAAGCTTAGGAGAATACTTCAGGGTCCCGGTGCCACCGCCCCATTCCAAGGCCCTCATGGACACAAACACACATTAGACCCATCCTCAGGAAAGTCCATTTCAACTCAGCCACCCCGGTTGCTCCCGCAGAGCCATCAGATCTAAACTGTCTTGTCGCTAGGAGACCATTGGAATGCGAGGCGGGCTTCCCAGGCATTCATCCTAGAACGTTGGTCTGGACTCATCCATATGGGTTGTCCTGGAGCTGACCAACAGGTCTCAATTGTCCCACAGAAGGAATCCTTGGAGGGGGCATCCCACCACTCCCAACGTGGGAAAACCTCCACGCTCTCGAGAATCCGCTCCCTTCATGAAGGGGCCGTCATGACAGAAAATCCAAGCTGAGCCAACGTCTGATCCTCGCTCTGACTTCAGATGCAGGAGATATTGCTTCAGATCTTCAGGGGATACATGCCGTGCCCTCGCCCTGAAACCCAAGTCTAGCTTGTGTTCTCAGTCATCCATCCTCACACTCCTGGCCCCGAAGCCCACAAGTTTGGCAATTCCGGACCATCATTGCAAAATATATTGCCTAATGAGCTGCCCTGGCACATTAAATGACAATAAACCTACACGGCACTCGAATGTACCCAAATTATATAGTCTAACCTGGGCAGTAATGCACTGTCTGACACAACCTGAGCCGGGACCCCCCTCCTCCTGAGAAACACACAGACAGCAGACCGCACACTGAGCACATCAGACCCGCCATGGCCGTAGGTCATCATCTCTTCCCTACCTCAGTTTTCAGACTTCAGAACCAAGACCTTATCTCCAATCACTGCCCAGGGGTGACTGTGATGCAGAAATCAGAACTCTTCCTTACCCATGGCAAGAAACCTTGTGGTTGGCATGTTGTCCAACGTTCAGTGTAGGAGAAACCAGCATTCACCCAGCGGTCCCGCCCATTCTTGAGTGCGACGAGGGCATAAACACACATTGTGACCCTCAGCGTGATTCCTGTCCTCTAGTAAGTCCTCTCAGTGGCTGGACCATTAGATGTCATTATGGGCTTGACATGTCCTTAGGCTCCAGTTTTTAACCAGATTTCTGGTTGTCCAGTCACCACTCCCCAAGGCTCTACTCTGGAATCCCTCATTTGGTGGGAAACCTGAGGTAGAAAAACAAAACAAAACAAATCAACAAAAACAAAAAAACGGACTTCTTCCATCCCACGGAGTCACCCCAAACTCCTACGAGGGGACCAATTCCCCAGAGAGTAAGACTCGACCATTTCCCATGAAGCCACCCGGAAATTTCACGACCATGAGTGACACGATATCTAGAGACAAAAACGTGAGCAAGAGCCTCACACTCGCCCTTTTTTCATATCCCGAAGAGTTCTCCTCACGGTCTGTAGATCAGTCCTGCCATACCTATGACCTGAAACATAAGCCGAGTTTGTGTTTTCAGACAACTGTCCCAACAGCTCTGGCCTACACACCCTACAGGCTCAGGCCCCAGAGTCCAAACCTGACGAATGTGCTTGCCCTCTCCAAGGGAATTGTATGTGCCCATTCCAATGGCCACAACCCTACTAATAGGATAAACCTCCAAAGTCCCTGAGGCCATCCCAATATTTGTGGCTTCCCAGGACAAACAGGGGCAATCTGGGCCCATCTGAGCACCTACCTGTACTCAGACCCATAGACTGATATCCCCAGAGGTAATAAGGAACGAACAGGGCCCTAGGCACCTATCAGATCCATTGCTTTGGTTTCCAGGCATCTCTCCTCAGAGGCCTGGATTTCAAAAACAGCATATGGCTGCTTCTTGACTCACCCATCAGAAAAAATCTCATCTACCCATGGGAAATTTGAACGATGGAGCTGTGTGAAAGCCTCTCTTTAGGAGAACACTTCAGGGCCCAAGTGCCACCGCTTCATTCCAAGGTCTCTGTAGACACAAAATCATATAAGGACACATCCACGGGAGAGTCCATTTCAACTTAGTTTCTTCGGTTGCTCCGCAGATCCAACAGATCTAACCTGTCTTGTTTCTTGGAGACAATTGGAATGTGAGGTGGGCTACCCAGCCATCCATCCTTAGAACCCTGCTCGGAATCGTTGTCCTGGAGCCAACCAACAGGTCTCAGTTGTCCTGCAGAAGAATCTTTGCAGTTGGGAGTTTCTCACAACTCCCATCGTGGGAAAGCCCCCATGGATTCGTGATCCACCTCCCCTTCAAGAAAGGGCCATCAGGGACAGAATGTCCAACCTGAGCGATCATCTGATCCTCGCCCTGACTTAAGATGCACGAGATTTCGATTCAGGTCTGTAGATTGTGCCTGCCATATCCTCACCCAGAAACCTAGGCCTAGCTTGGGTTCTCAGACATCCGTCCTCAGACTACTGGCCCACAAGCCCTCCAGTTTGGCAATCCAGAACCACAATGCAGCACTCTGCCTGCCCTCCAAAAGAAAAACATTGCCCTCTGGGCTACCGAGAAATCCCAAATCAGGATCAACGGGGCACACCATTCGGCTGTACCCCAAATATATAGGCTGACCTGGGCACTAATGCCCTTTCTGACACAGCGTGAGCATGGACCTCCTGGCCCCACCCAGACAGCTGGCCGCACACTGAGCACTTCGGACCCGCCATGGCCTTCGGTCGTCATCTCTTCTCAACCTCGGTTTTCAGGCTTCAGAACCTAGACCTTATCTCCAATCACGACCCGGGTTTGAAAATGATGCAGAAATCAGAACTCTTTCCCAAGGCAAGAAACCTTGTGGTTGGCATGTTGTCCAAGGTTCAGTGTAGTTGAAACCAGTGTGGCCCATGAGGCCCCGCCCATGCTTGCGGGCCTCATTGGTCACAAACACACATTGTGACGCTCAGCCTGAGCCCAGTACTCATGTAAGGCCTCTCAGCGGCTGGATGGAGAGACAGCATATTGGACTTGCCATGCCCCTCGGCCCCAATTTTTAACCATAGTTCGGGTTGTCCCTTCATTCTTCCCCAGGGCTCAGCTTTGGAATTCCTCTTTTGGTGGGACACCTGAGGTAGCAAACCTGAAACGAGTCCTCCCATCCCACAGATTGACGAACAACAATTGGGATCGGGCCAAGTCCACAGAGAGCAAGATTCGTCATGGCCCATGAGTCCTGCCCAACATTCCATGGCCATCGCTGATACAAAATTCAGAGACAAAAGCCTGAGCAAGCGCCTCAGACTCACTCATTCTTCATATCCTGAAGAGTTCTTCAGATAAAAACGTACACGGCACTCGAATGCACCCAAAAAATATAGTCTAACCTGGGCACTAATGCACTGTCTGACAACCTGAGCCCGGAACTCGTAACCAACACCCAGACAGCTAACCATACACTGAGCACATCAGACCCGCCATGGCCTTAGGTCATCATCTCTTCCCTACCTCAGTTTTCAGGCTTCAGAACCTAGACCTTATCTCCAATCACTGCCCAGGGGTGACTGTGATGCAGAAATCAGAACTCATCCTTACCCATGGCAAGAAACCTTGTGGTTGGCATGTTGTCCAACGTTCAGTGTAGGAGAAACCAGCATTCACCCTGAGGCCCCGCCCATTCTTGAGTGCGACGAGGGCATAAACACGCATTGTGACCCTCAGCGTGAGTCCTGTCCTCTAGTACGTCATCTCAGTGGCTGGACCATTAGATGTCATAATGGGCTTGACATGTCCCTAGGCCCCAATTTTTAACCATATTTCTGGTTGTCCAATCGCCCCTCCCCAGGACTCTACTCTGGAATCCCTCATTTGTTGGGACACCTGAGGTTGAAAAACAAAACAAAACAAATCAACAACAACAGAGCAACGGACTTCTTCCATCCCACAGAATGACCCCGAACTCTTTGAGCGGGGCCAAACCCCCAGAGAGTAAGACTCGTCCATTTCTCATGAAATCACCCGGAAATTTCACGACCATGAGTGACACGATATCCAGAGACAAAACTTGAGCAGAGCCTCACACTCGCCATTTTTTCATATCCCGAAGAGTTCTCCTCATGGTCTGTAGATCAGTCCTGCCATACCTATGACCCTAAACATAAGCCGAGTTTGTGTTTTCAGCCATCTGTCCAAAGAGCCCTGGCCTACACACCTTACAGGCTCAGGCCCCTGGAGCCAAACCTGACGACTGTGATTGCCCTCTCCAAGGGAATTGTATGTGCCCATTCCAATGGCCACACCCCTCCTAAGAGTATAAACCTCCAAAGTCCCTGAGACCATCCCAATATTTGTGGCTTCCTAGGACAAACAGGGGCAATCTGGGCCGATATGAACACCTACCGGCACTCAAACCCGTAGACTGATGTCCCCAGAGGTAAAAAGGAACCAACAGGACCCTAGGCACCTATCGGATCCATTGCTTTGGTTTCCAGGCATCTCTCCTCGGAGGCCTGGATTTCAATAACAGCATATGGCTGTTTCTTGACTCTCCCATCAGAACAAATCTCATCTACACATGGGAAACTTGCACGATGGAGCTATGTGAAAGCGTCTCTTTAGGAGAACCCTTCAGTGCCCCTGTGCCACCGTTTCATTCCAAGGACTCCATAGACACAAAAGCATATTGGAGGACACATCCACGGGAGAGTCGATTTCAATTCAGCCTCCTCGGTTGCTCCACCAGATCCAGAGATCTAACCTGTCTTGTTGCTTGGAGACAATTGGAATGCGAGGTGGGCTACCCAGCCATCCACCCTTACAACCCTGCTCGGAATCGTTGTCCTGGAGCCAACCAACAGGTCTCAGTTGTCCTGCAGAAGAATCTTTGCAGTTGGGGGCTTCACACAACTCCCATCGTGGGAAAACCCCCATGGCCTCGTGATCCACCCCCCCTTCAAGAAGGGGCCTTCAGGGACAGACTGTCCAACCTGAGCAATCGTCTGATCCTAGCCCTGACTTCAGATGCACGAGATCTCGATTCAGGTCTGTAGATTGTGCCTGCCATATCCTCACCCAGAAACCTAGGCCTAGCTGGGTTCTCAGACTTCCGTCCTCAGACAACTGGCCCACAAGCCCTCCAGTTTGGCAATCCAGAACTACAGTGCAGCACTCTGCCTGCCCTCCAGAAGAAAATCATGGCCTTCTGGGGCTACCGAGTTACCCCAAATGAGGATCAACGGGCACGCCATTCGCCTGTACCCCAAATATATAGGCTGACCTGGGCACTAATGCCCTTTCTGACAGAGCTTGATCCTGGACCTCCTGGCCCCACCCAGACAGCTTGGCGCACACTTTGCACATCGGACCCGTCATGGCCTTAGGTCATCATCTCTTCCTTACCTCAGTTTTCAGGCTTCAGAACCTAGACCTTATCTCCAATCACTGCCCAAGGGTGACTGTGATGCAGAAATCAGAACTCTTCCTTACCCATGGCAAGAAACCTTGTGGTTGGCATGTTGTCCAACGTTCAGTGTAGGAGAAACCAGCATTCACCCTGAGGCCCCGTCCATTCTTGAGTGTGACGAGGGCATAAACACGCATTGTGACCCTCAGCGTGAGACCTGTCCTCTAGTACGTCCTCTCAGTGGCTGTACCATTAGATGTCATAATGGGCTTGACATGTCCCTAGGCCCCAATTTTTAACCAGATCTGGTTGTCCTGTCCCCCCTCCCCAGGGATCTACTCTGGAATCCCTCATTTGGTGGGACACCGAGGTTGAAAAACAAATCAAAACACAAATCAACAACAACAGAGCAACGGACTTCTTCCATCCCACAGAATGACCCCAAACTCTTTGGATGGGGCCAAACCCCCAGAGAGTAAGACTCGTCCATTTCCCATGAAGTCAAACGGAAATTTCACGACCATGAGTGACACGATATCCAGAGACAAAAAAATTAGAGAAAAAAGCCTCACACTCGCCTTTTTTTCATATCCCGAAGAGTTCTCCTCATGGTCTGTAGATCAGTCCTGCCATACCTATGTCCCGCAACATAGGCCGAGTTTGTGTTTTCAGACAACTGTCCAACAGCCCTGGCCTACACACCCTACAGGCTCAGGCCCCTGGAGCCAAACCTGACGACTGTGCCTGCCCTCTCCAAGGGAATTGTATGTGCCCACTCCAATGGCCACAACCCTACTAAGAGTATAAACCTCCAAAGTCCCTGAGGCCATCCCAATATTTGTGGCTTCCCAGGACAAAGAGGGGCTATCAGGGGCCATCTTAGCACCTACCTGAACTCAGACCGGTAGACTGATGTCCCCAGAGGTAAAAAGGAACGAACAGGCCCCTAGGCACCTATCGGATCCATTGCTTTGGTTTCCAGGCATCTCTCCTCAGAGGCCTGGATAACAATAACAGCATATGGCTGTTTCTTGACTCACCCATCAGAACAAATCTCATCTACACATGGGAAACTTGCACGATGGAGCTGTGTGAAAGCATCTCTTTAGGAGAAACATTCAGGGCCCCAGTGCCACCGCTTCATTCCAAGGTCTCCATAGACACAAAATCATATTAGGACACATCCACGGGGGAGTCGATTTCAACTCAGTCTCCTCGGTTGCTCTCCTGAACCAGCAGATCTTACTTGTCCTGTTGCTTTGAGATAATTGGAATGCGAGGAAGGAAGGCTACCCAGCCATCCATCCTTAGAAACCCCGCTCGGAATCGTTGTCCTGTAGCCAACCAACAGGTCTCAATTGTCCTGCAGAAGAATCTTTGCAGTTGGGAGCTTCTCACAACTCCCATCGTGGGAAATCCCCCCTGGCCTCGTGATCCACCCCCCCGCTTCAAGAAGGGGCCATCAGGGACAGAATATCCAACCTGAGCGATCGTCTGATCCTCGCCCTGACTTCAGATGCACGAGATCTCCATTCAGGTCTGTAGATTGTGCCTGCCATATCCTCACCCAGAAACCTAGGCCTAGCTTGGGATCTCAGACTTCCGTCCTCAGACTACTGGCCCACAAGCCCTCCAGTTTGGCAATCCAGAACTACAATGCAGCACTCTGCCTACCCTCCAGAAGAAAAACATTGCCTTCTGGGGCTACACAGAAACCCCACATGAGGATCAACCTGCACGACATTCGGCTGTACCCCAAATATATAGGCTGACCTGGGCACTAAATGCCCTTTCTGACACAGCCTGATACTGGTCTTCCTGGCCCCACCCAGACAGCTGGCCGCACACTGAGCACATCGGACCCGCCATGGCCTTAGGTTGTCATCTCTTCTCAACCTCGGTTTTCTGGCTTCAGAAGCTCGACCTTATCTCCAATCACGGCCTGGGTTTGAAAATGATGCAGAAATCAGAACTCTTTCCCCATGGCAAGAAACCTTGTGGTTGACATGTTGTCCAAGGTTCAGTGTAGTTGAAACCAGTGTGGCCCATGAGGCCCAGCCCATGCTGGCGGGCGACATTGATCACCAACACACATTGTGACCCTCAGCCTGAGACCAGTCCTCATGTAAGGCCTCTCAGTGGCTGGATGGAGAGACAGCATATTGGGCTTACCATGCGCCTAGGCCCCAATTTTTAACCATAGTTCGGGTTGTCCCTTCACTCTCCCCAGGGCTCTGCTTTGGAATTCCTCTTTTGGTGGATTACCTGAAGTAACAAACCTGAAAGGAGTCCTCCCATCCCACAGATTGACGAAAAACAATTGGGATCGGGCCAAGTCCACAGAGAGCAAGATTCGTCCATGGCCCTTGAGGCCTCCCCAACATTCCACCGCCATCGCTGATACAAAATCCAGAGAAAAAGCCTGAGCACGCGCCTCAGACTCGCTCATTCTTCATATCCTGAAGAGTTCTTCAGATAAGAACTTACACGGCACTCGAATGCACCCAAAATATATAGTCTAACCTGGGCACTAATGCACTGTCTGACAACCTGAGCCCGACCTTGTGACCAACACAAGACAGCTGACCACACAATGAGCACCTCTAAACCCGCCATGGCCTTAGGTCATCATCTCCTCCCTACTCCAGTTTTCAGGCTTCAGAACCTAGTCCTTATCTCCAATCACTGCCCAGGGGTGACTGTGATGCAGAAATCAAACTCTTCCTTACCCATGGCAAGAAACCTTGTGGTTGGCATGTTGTCCAACGTTCAGTGTAGGAGAAAACCAGCATTCACCATGAGGTCCCGCTCATTCTTGAGTGCGACGAGGGCAGAAACACGCATTGTGACCCTCAGCGTGGGTCCTGTCCTCTAGTACGTCCTCTCAGTGGCTGGACCATTAGATGTCATAATGGGCTTGACATGTCCCTAGGCCCCAATTTATAACCAGATTTCTGGTGATCCAGTCGCCCCTCCCCAGGGCTCTACTCTGTAATACCTCATTGGTCGTACACCTGAGGTTGAAAAAACAAAACAAAACAAATCAACAACAACAGAACAACGGACTTCTTCCATCCCACAATAACCCCAACCTCTTTGGACGGGCCAAACCCCCAGATAGTAAGACTCGTCCATTTCCCATGAGGTCACCCGGAAATTTCACGACCATGAGTGACACGATATCCAGAGACAAAAACTTGAGAAAGAGCCTCACACTCGCCCATTTTTCATACCCAGAAGATTTCTGCTCATGGTCTGAAGATCAGTCCTGCCATACAAATGACGCGAAATAAAAGCCGAGTTTGTGTTTTCAGACAACTGTCCAAACAGCCCTGGCCTACACACCCTACAGGCTCAGGCCCCTGGAGCCAAACCTGACGACTGTGCTTGCCCTCTCCAAGGGAATTGTATGTGCCCATTCCAATGGCCACAACCCTACTAAGAGGATAAACCTCCAAAGTTTCCAAGGCCATCCCAATATTTGTGGCTTCCCAGGACAAACAGGGGCAATTTGGGCCCATCTGAGCACCTACTGGCATCAGACCCAGAGACTGATGGCCCCAGATTTAAAAAGGAACGAACAGGCGCCTAGGCACCTATCGGATCCATTGCTTTGGTTTCCAGGCATCTCTCCTCAGAGGCCTGGATTTCAATAACAGCATATGGCTGTTTCTTGACTCACCCATCAGAACAAATCTCATCTACACATGGGAAACTTGAACGATGGAGCTATGTGAAAGCCTCTCTTTAGGAGACCCCTCAGGGCCACAGTGCCACCGCTTCAAATTCCAAGGTCTCCATAGACACAAAATCATATTAGGAGACATCAACGGGAGAGTCCATTTCAACTCAGCCTCCTCGGTTGCTCCCCCAGATCCAGCAGATCTAACCTGTCTTGATGCTTAGAGACAATTGGAATGCGGGGTGGTCTACATAGCCATCCATCCTTAGAACCCTGCTTGGAATCGTTGTCCTGGAGCCAACCAAAAGGTCTCAATTTTCCTGCAGAAGAATATTTGCAGTTGCGATCTTCTCACAACTCCCATCGTGGGAAAAACCCCATGGCCTCATGATCCACCCCTGCCCTTCTAGAAGGGGCCATCAGGGACAGAATGTCCAACCTGATGGATCGTCTGATCCTCGCCCTTACTTCAGATGCACGAGATCTCCATTCAGGTCTGTAGATGGTGCCTGCCATATCCTCACCCAGAAACCTAGGCCTAGCTTGGGTTCTCAGACTTCCGTCCTCAGACTACTGGCCCAAAAGCCCTCCAGTTTGGCAATCCAGAACTACAATGTAGCACTCTGCCTGCCCTACAGAAGAAAAACATTGCCCTCTGGGGCTACACAGAATCCCCACATGAGGATCAACCTGCACGCCATTCGGCTGTACCCCAAATATATATAGGCAGACCTGTGCACTAATGCCCTTTCTGACACAGACTAATACTGGTCTTCCTGGCCCCACACAGACAGCTGGCCGCACACTAAGCCTAGCGGAACCGCCATGGCCTTAGGTCGTCATCTCTTCTCAACCTCGCTTTTCTGGCTTCAGAACCAAGACCTTATCTCCAATTACGGCCCGGGTTTGAAAATGATGCAGACATCAGAACTTTTTCCCCATGGCAAGAAACCTGTGGTTGGCATGTTGTCCAAGGTTCAGTGTAGTTGAAACCAGTGTGGCCCATGAGGACCCGCCCATGCTTGCGGGCCACATTGGTCACAAACACACATTGTGACCCTCAGCCTGAGATCAGTCCTCAGGTAAGGCCTCTCAGTGGATAGATGGAGAGACAGCATATTGTGCTTGCCATGCCCTAGGCCCCAATTTTTAACCATAGTCCGGGTTGTCCATTCACACTCTTCCCACGGGCTCTGCTTTGGAATTCCTCTTTTGGTGGGACAACCGAGGTAACAAACCTGAAAGGAGTCCTCCAATCCAACAGATTGACGAAAAGCAATTGTGATCGGGCCATGTCCACAGAGAGCATGATTCGCCCATGGCCCATGAGGCCTCCCCAACATTCCACGGCCATCGCTGATACAAAATCCAGAGACAAAAGCATGAGCACGCGCCTCAGACTCGCTCATTCTTCATATCCTGAAGAGTTCTTCAGATAAGAACCTACATGGCACTCGAATGAACCCAAAATATATAGTCTAACCTGGGCACTAATGCACTGTCTGACAACCTGAGCCCGGACCTCGTGACCAACACCCAGACAGCTGACCGCACACACTGAGCACATCAGACCCGCCATGGCCTTAGGTCATCATCTCTTCCCTACCTCAGTTTTCAGGCTTCAGAACCTAGACATTATCTCCAATCACAGACCAGGGGTGACTGTGATGCAGAAATCAGAACTCTTCCTTACCCATGGCAAGAAACCTTGTGGTTGGCATGTTGTCCAACGTTCAGTGTAGGGGAAACCAGCATTCACCCTGAGACCCTGCTCATTCTTGAGTGCGACGAGGGCATAAACACGCATTGTGACCATCGCGTGAGTCCTGTCCTCTAGTACGTCCTCTCAGTGACTGGACCATTAGATGTCATAAAGGCCTTGACATGTCCCTGGGCCCCAATTTTTAAACAGATTTCTGGTTGTCCAGTCGCCCCTCCCCAGGGCTCTACTCTGGAATCCCTCATTTGGTGGGACACCTGAGGTTGAAAAACAAAACAATACAAATCAACAACAGAACAACGGATTCTTCCATCCCACAGAATGACCCCAAACTCTTTGGACGGGGCCAAACCCCCAGAGAGTAAGACTAGTTCATTTCATATGAAGTCACCCGGAAATTTCACGACCATGAGTGACACGAAATCCAGAGACAAAAACTTGAGCAAGAGCCTTACACTCGCCTTTTTTTCATATCCCGAAGAGTTCTCCTCATGGTCTGTAGATCAGTCCTGCCATACCTATGACCCGAAACATAAGCCGAGTTTGTGTTTTCAGACAACTGTCCAAACAGCCCTGGCCTACACACCCTACAGGCTCAGGCCCCTGGAGCCAAACCTGACGACTGTGCTTGCCCTCTCCAAGGGAATTGTATGTGCCCATTCCAATGGCCACAACCCTACTAAGAGGATAAACCTCCAAAGTCCCTGAGGCCATCACAATATTTGTGGCTTCTCAGGACAAACAGGGGCAATCTGGGCCCATCTGAGCACCTACCCGGCACTTAGACCCGTAGAATAATGTCCCCAGAGGTAAAAAGGAACAAACAGGCCCCTAGGCACTTATCGGATCCATTGCTTTGGTTTCCAGGCATCTCTCCTCAGAGGCCTGGATGTCAATAACAGGAATAACATGGGAATTGTTTACGAGGTCTGGCCTCAGGTTGTCAGACAGTGCATTAGTGCCCACGTTAGACTATATATTTTGGGTGCATTCGAGTGACGTGTAAGTTCTTATCTGAAGAACTCTTCAGGATATGAAAAATGAGCGAGTCTGAGGTGCGTGCTCAGGCTTTTGTCTCTGGATTTTGTATCAGCGATGGCCGTGGAATGTTTGGGGAGGCTTCATGGGCAATGGACGAATCTTGCTCTCTGTGGACTTGGCCCGATCCCAATTGTTTTCCTTCAATCTGTGGGATGGGAGGACTCGTTTCAGGTTTGCTACCTCAGGTGTCCCACCAAAAGAGGAATTTCAAAGCAGAGCCCTGGGGAAGAGTGAAGGGACAACCCGAACTATGGTTAAAAATTGGGGCCTAGGGCATGGCAAGCCCCAATATGCTGTCTCTCCATCCAGCCACTGAGAGGCCTTACCTGAGGACTAGGCTCAGGCAGAGGGTCACAATGTGTGTTTGTGACCAATGTGCCCCGCAAGCATGGGCGGGGCCTCATGGGCCACACTGGTTTCAAATACACTGAACCTTGGACAACATGCCAACCACAAGGTTTCTTGCCATGGGGAAAGAGTTCTGATGTCTGCATCATTTTCAAACCTGGGCCGTGTTTGGAGATAAGGTCTAGGTTCTGAAGCCTGAAAACCGAGGTTGAGAAGAGATGAAGACCTAAGGCCATGGCGGGTCCGATGTGCTCAGTGTGCGGCCAGCTGTCTTGGTGTGGCCAGGAGGACCAGGATCAGGCTGTGTTAGAAAGGGCATTAGTGCCCAGGTCAGCCTATATATTTGGGGTACAGCCAAATGGCATGCAGGATGATCCTCATTTTTGGTTTTCCGGGTAGCCCCAGAGGCAATGTTTTTCTTCTGGAGGGCAGGCAGAGTGCTGCATTGTAGTTCTGGATTGCCAAACTGGAGGGCTTGTGGGCCAGTAGTCTGAGGACGGAAGTCTGAGAACCCAAGCTAGGCCTAGTTTTCTGGGTGAGGATATGGCAGGCACAATCTACAGACCTGAATTGAGATCTCGTGCATCTGATGTCAGGGCGAGGATCAGATGATCGCTCAAGTTGGACATTCTGTCCCTGATGGCCCGTTTTTGAAGGGGGGCGTGGATCACGAGGCCTTGGGTGTTTTCCCACGATGGGAGTTGTGAGAAGCTCCCAACTGCAAAGATTCTTCTGCAGGACAATTGATACCCGTTGCTTGGCTCCAGGACAATGATTCCGAGCAGGGTTCTAAGCATGGATGGCTGGGTATCCCACCTCGCTATCCAATTGTCTCCAAGCAATAAGACAGGTTAGATCTGCTGGATCTGGGGGAGCAACCGAGGAGGCTGAGTTGAAATGGACTCTCCCGTGGTTGTGTCCTAATATGATTTTGTGTTTATTGAGACCTTGGAATGAAGCCTGGGGCCCTGAAGGTTTCTCCTAAAGAGAGGCTTTCACACAGCTCCATCGTGCAAGTTTCCCATGTGTAGATGATATTTGTTTTGATGGGTGAGTCAAGAAACAGCCATATGCTGTTATTGAAATCCAGGCCTCTGAGGAGTGAAGCCTGGAAACCAAAGCAATGGATCCGATAGGTGCTTAGTTGCCTGTTCGCTCCTTTTTAACTCTGGGGACCTCAGTCTACGGGTCTGAGTGCCGTAAGCGCTCAGATGGGCCCAGATTGCCCCTGATTGTCCTGGGAAGCCACAAATATTGGGATGGCCTCAGGGACTTTGGAGGTTTATACTCTTAGTAGGGTTGTGGCCATTGGAGTGGGCACATACAATTCCCTTGGAGAGGGCAAGCACAGTCGTCAGGTTTGTCTCCAGGGGCCTGAGCCTGTAGGGTGTGTAGGCCAGGGCTGTTTGGACAGTTGTCTGAATACACAAACTCGGCTTATGTTGCGGGACATAGGTATGGCAGGACTGATCTACAGACCATGAGGAGAACTCTTTGTGATATGAAAAAAGGGCGAGTGTGAGGCTCTTGTTCAAGTCTTTGTCTGTGAATATCGTGTCACACATGGTCGTGAAATTTCCGGGTGACTTCATGGGAAATGGACGAGTCTTATTCTCTGGGGCTTTGGCCCCGTCCAAAGTGTTTGGGGTCATTATGTGGGATGAAAGAAGTCCGTTGTTCTGTTGTTGTTGATTTGTTTTGTTCTGTTTTTCATCCTCATGTGTCCCACCAAATGAGGGATTCCAGAGTAGAGCCCTGGGGGGGGGGCGACTGGAAAACCAGAAATCTGGTTAAATATTGGGGCCTAGGGACATGTCAAGCCCATTATGACATCTAATGGTCCAGCCACTGAGAGGACGTACTAGAGGACAGGACTCACGCTGAGGGTCACAATGCGTGTTTATGCCCTCGTCGCACTCAAGGTTGGGCGGGGCCTCATGGTGAATGCTGGTTTCTCCTACACTGAACGTTGGACAACATGCCAACCACAAGGTATCTTGCCATGGGTAAGGAAGAGTTCTGATTTCTGCATCACAGTCACCCCTTGGCAGTGATTGGAGATAAGGTCTAGGTTCTGAAGCCTGAAATCTGAGGTAGGGAAGAGATGATGACCTAAGACCATGGCGGGTCTGATGTGCTCAGTGTGCGGTCAGCTGTCTGGGTGTTAGTCACGAGGTCGGGGTTCAGATTGTCAGACAGTGCATTAGTGCCCAGGTTAGACTATATATTTTGGGTGCCTTAGAGTGCCGTGTAGGTTCTTACCTGAAGAACTCTTCAGGATATGAAGAATGAGCGAGTCTGAGGCGCGTGCTCATGCTTTTGTCTCTGGATTTTGTATCAGCGATGGCCGTGGAATGTTGGGGAGGCCTCATGGGCCATGGACGAGTCTTGCTCTCTGTGGTTTTAGCCCGATCCCAAATGAGTTTCGTCAATCTGTGGGATGGGAGGACTCCTTTCATATTTGTTACCTCAGGTGTCCCACCATAAGAGTAATTCCAAAGCAGAGCCCTGGGGAAGAGTGAAGGGACAACCCGAAAGATGGTTAAAAATGGGACCTAGGGGCATGGCCAGCCCAATATGCTGTCTCTCCATCCAGCCACTGAGAGGCCTTACCTGAGGACTGGGTTCAGGCAGAGGGTCACAATTTGTGTTTGTGACCAATGTGGCCCGCAAGCATGGGCGGGGCTTAATGGGGCACACTGGTTTGTACTACAGTTAACGTTGGACAACATGCCAACCACAAGGTTTCTTGCCATGGGGAAAGAGTGCTGATTTCTGCATTTTCAAACCCGGGCCGTGCTTGGAGATAAGGTCTAGGTTCTGAAGCCTGAAAATCGAGGTTGAGACGAGATGACGAATTAAGGCCATGGCGGGTCCGATGTGCTCAGTGTGCGGCCAACTGTGTGGGTGGGGCCAGGTGGTCCAGGCTCAGGCTGTGTCAGAAAGGGCATTATTGCCCAGGACAGCCTACATATTTGAGGTAGAGTCGAATGGCGTGCAGGTTGATCCTCTTTTGGGGTTTCTGGGTACCGCAGAGGGCAATATATTGGTTCTGGAGGGCAGGCAGAGTGCTGCATTGTAGTTCTGGATTGCCAAACTGGAGGGCTTGTGGTCCAGTAGTCTGAGGACGGAAGTCTGAGAACCCAAGCTTGGCCTAGGTTTCTGGGTGAGGATATGGCAGGCACAATCTACAGACCTGAATCGAGGACTCGTGCATCTGAATTCAGGGCGAGGATCAGATGATCGTTCAGGTTGGACATTCTGTCCCTAATGGCCCCGTCTTAAAGGGACGGTGGATCACGAGGCCATGGGTGTTTTCCCACGATGGGAGTTGTGAGAAGCTGCCAACTGCAAAGATTCTTCTGCAGGACAACTGAGACCTGTTAGTTGGCTCAAGGCCAATGATTCCGAGCAAGGTTCTAAGGCTGAATGACTGGGTAGCCCACCTAGCATTCCAATTGTCTCCAAGCAACAAGACAGGTTAGACCTGCTGGATCTGGAGGAGCAACAGTGGAGGCTTCGTTGTAATGGACTCTCCCGTGAATGTGTCCTAATATGATTTTGTGTCTATGGAGACCTTGGAATGAAGCGGTGGAACTGGGGCCCTGAAGGGTTCTCCTAAACAGAGGCTTTCACACAGCTCCAACGTGCAAGTTTCCCATGTGTACATGAGATTTTTTCTGATGGGTGAGTCACGAAACAGCCATATGCTGGTTTTGAAATCCAAGCCTCTGAGGAGAGATGCCTGGAAACCAAAGCAAAGGATCCGATTGGTGCCTGGGTGCCTGTTCACTCCTTATTACCTCTGGGGACATCAGTCTACTGGTCTGAGTGCAGGTAGGCGCTCAGATGGGCTCAGATTGCCCTATTGTTCTGGGTAGGCACAACTATTGGGAAGGCCTCAGGAATTTTGGAGGTTTATCCTATTAGTAGGGTTTGTGGCCATTAGAATGTCACATACAATTCCCATGGAGAGGGCAAGCACAGTCTTCAGGTTTGGCCTCATGTGCCTGAGCCTGTAGGGCATGTAGGCCAGAGCTGTTGGGACAGTTGTCTTAAACACAAACTCGGCTTATGTTTCAGGTCATAGGTATGGCAGGACTGATCTACAGACCATGAGGAGAACACTTTGGGATATGAAAATGGGCGATTGTGTAGCTCTTGCTCAATGTTTTGTCTCTGGATATCGTGTCACTCATGGTCGTGAAATTTCCGGGTGACTTCATGGGAAGTGTACGAGTCTTACTATCTAGGGGTTTGGCCCCGTCCAAGGATTTTGGGCTCAGTCTGTGGGATGGAAGAAGTCCGTTTTTTTTGTTGTTGTTGATTTGTTTTGTTTTGTGTTTCAACCTCAGGTGTCCCACCAAATGAGGGATTCCAGAGTAGAGCCCTGGGGAGGGGTGACTGGACAACAAGAATACTGGATAAAATTGGGGCCTAGGGACATGTCAAGCCCATTATGACATCTAATGGTCCAGCCACTGAGAGGACTTACTAGAGGACAGGAATCACGCTGAGGTTCACAATGCGTTTTTATGCCCTCGTCGCACTCAAGAATGGGCGGGGGCCTCAGGGTGAATGCTGTTTTCTCCTACACTGTACGTAGGACAACATGGCAAACAAAAAGGTTTCTTGCCATGGGTAAACAGGAGTTTTGATTTCTGCATCACAGTCACCCCTGGGCACTGATTGGAGATAAGGTCTAGGTTCGGAAGCCTGAAAACTGAGGTAGGGCAGAGATGATGACCTAAGGCCATGGCGGTTCTGATATGCTCAGTGTGCAGTCAGCTGTCTGGGTGTTTCTCAGGAGGTCCTGGCTCAGGTTGTGTCAGACAGTGCATTACTGCCCAGGTTAGACTCTATAATTTGGGTACATTCGAGTGCCTTGTAGGTTTATTCTCATTTCAGCTGCCTGGGCAGCTCATTAGGCAATATATTTTTTCTAGAGGGCAGGCAGAGTGCTGCAATGATGGTCCGGAATTGCCAAACTTGTGGGCTTCGGTACCAGGAGTGTGAGGATGGAAGTCTGAGAACACAAGCTAGACTTGGGTTTCAGGGCGAGGGCACGGCATGTACCCCCTGAAGATCAGAAGCAATATCTCATGCATCTGAAGTCAGAGCGAGGATCAGACGTTGGCTCAGCTTGGATTTTCTGTTCATGACGGCCCCTTCATAAAGGGAGCCGAATCTCGAGGCCGTGGAGGTTTTCCCACGTTGGGAGTGGTGGGATGCCCCCTCCAAGGATTCCTTCTGCGGGACAATTGAGACCTGTTGAACAGCTCCAGGACATCCCATATGGATGAGTCCAGACCAACGTTCGAGGATGGATGCCTGGGAAGCCCGCCTCGCATTCCAATTGTCTCCTAGCGACAAGACAGTTTAGATCTGATGGCTCTGCGGGAGCAACCGGGGTGGCTGAGTTGAAATGGACTTTCCTGAGGATGGGTCTAATGTGTGTTTGTGTCCATGAGGGCCTTGGAATGGGGCGGTGGCACCGGGACCCTGAAGTATTCTCCTAAGCTATTGACATAGCTCCCATGCACAAGTTTCCTTGTGGAGACGAGGTTTGTTCTGATGGGTGCCTCAGGAAAACCCCAATGCTGGTATTGGAATCCAGGGTTTTGAGGAGACATGCCTGTAAACCAAAGCAATGGATCCGATTTTGGCCTAGGGTCCTGTCTGGTTCAATCTTCTTCTCTGGGGACATCCTTCTAGGGTATGAGTGGAGGTAGATGCTCAGCTGGTGTCAGACTGCCCTTTTTTGTCCCGGGCGACCTATACTATTGGGATGGCCTCAGGGACTTTGGAGGGTTCTCCTAATTTGTACGATTTGGGACAATGGAATGGGCAGAATTCCCATGGATTGGGTAGGCACAGTCCTAATGTGTGGCTCCAGGGTCCCCAGCCTGGATGGTGTGTGGCCCAGGACTTTGAGGACAGAAGTTTGAAAACACAAACTCAGCTTATGTTTGGGACGTAGGTATTGCAGGCCCGATCTACAAACCATGAGAAGACATCTTCAGGATATGAAGATAGTGCGAGTCTGAGGCGCTTGCTCAGGCTTTTTTGTCTCTGGATTTTGTATCAGCGATGGCCGTGGAATGTCGAGGAGGCCTCATGGGCCATGGACGAATATTGCTCTCTGTGGATTTGGCCCGATCCCAATTGTTTTTCGTCAATCTGTTGGATGGAGTACTCCTTTCAGGGTTGTTACCACAGGTGTCCCACCAAAAGAGGAATTCCAAAGCAGAGCCCTGGTGAAGAGGGAAGGGGGCAACCCGAACTATGGTTAAAAATTGGGGCCTAGGGGCATGACAAGCCCAAGATGCTGTCTCTTCATCCAGCCACTGAGAGGCCTTACCTGAGGACTGGGCTAAGGCTGAGTGTCACAATGTGTGTTTGCCACCTATGTGGTCGCGAGCCATGGTGGGGCCTCATCGGACACACAGGTATCTACTACACTGAACATTATACAAAACAAGCCTACCACAAGGTTTCTTGTCATGGGGAAGGAGTTCTGATTTCTGCATCATTTTCAAACATGGGCAGTGATGGGAGATAAGGTCTAGGTTCTAAATCCTGAAAACCGAGGCTGGGTAGAGATAACGACCCAAGGCAATGGCTGGTCCGATGTGCTCAGTGAGCGGCCAGCTGTATGGGTGAGCAAGGAGGTCCAGTCTCAGCCTCTGTCAGAACGGGCATTATTGCCCAGGTCAGTCTATATATTTTGGGTACAGCCAAGTGGCGTGCAGGTTGATCTTCATTTGGGGTTTCTGGGTAGCCCCAGAAGGCAATGTTTTTCTTCTGGAGGGCAGGCAGAGTGCTGCATTATATTTCTGGATTGCCAAACTGGTGGGCTTGTGGGCCATTAGTCTGAGAATGGAAGTCTGAGGACACAAGCTAGGCTTAGGTTTCTGGTGAGGACATGGCAGGCACAATATACAGACCTGAACCGAGATCTCGTGCATCTGAAGTCAGGGTGAGGATCAGACGATCACTCAGGTTGGACCTTTTGTCCCTGAGGGCCCCTTCATGAAGGGGGGGGTGATCACGAGGCCATGGGTGTTTTCTCATGATGGGAGTTGTGAGAAGCTCCCAACTTCAAAGATTCTTCTGCAGGACAAAGGATACCTGTTGGTTGGCTCCAGGCCAACGATTCCGAGCAGGGTTTTATGGATGGATGGCGGGGTAGCCCACCTCGCATTCCAATTGTCTCCTAGCAACAAGACAAGTTCGATCTGCTGTATCTCTCGCGAAGCAACCGAATATCGCTCAGTTGAAATGGACTCTCCTGTGGATGGGTCCTAATGTGTTTGTGTCTATGGAGACCATGGAATGAAGCGGTGGCACTGGGGCCCTGAAGGGTTCTCCTAAACAGAGGCTTTGACACAGCTCCCACGTGCAAGTTTCCCATGTGTAGATGAGATTTGTACTGATGTGTGAGTCAAGGAACAGCCATATGCTGGTATTGAAATCCAGGCCTCTGAGGAGAGATGCCTGGAAACCAAAGCAATCGATCCGATTAGTGCCTAGGGGCCTGTTCGTTCCTTTTTACCTCTAGGAACATCAGTCTACGGGTCTGAGTGCAGGTAGGTTCTCGGATGGGCTCAGATTTCTCCTGTTTGTCCTGGGAAGCCACCACTATTGGGATGACCTCAGGGTCTCTGTAGGTTTATCCTATTAGTAGTGTTGTGGCCATTAGTATGGGCACACAGAATTCGCTTGGAGAGGGCAAGTACAGTCCTCAGGTTGGCTCCAGGGGCCTGAAACTGTAGGGTGTTTAGGCCAGGTCTGTTTGGACAGTTTGTCAGAGAACACAAACTCGGATTATGTTTCGGGTTATAGGTATGGCAGGACTGATCTACAGACCTTGATGAGAACTCTTCAGGATATGAAAAAAGGGCGAGTGTGAGGCTCTTGCTCAAGTTTTTGTCTCTGGATATCGTGTCACTCATGGTCGTGAAATTTCCGGGTGACTTCATGGGAAATGGATGAGTCTTATTCTCTGGGTTTTGGCCTTGTCCAAAGAGTTTGAGGTCATTCTGTGGGATGGAAGAAGTCCGCTTTTTTTTGTTGTTGTTGTTGTTGTTATTGTTTTGTTTTATTTTGTTTTTTAACCTCAGGTGTCCCATCAAATGAGGGATTCCAGAGTAAAGCCCTGGGGAGTGGCGACTGGACAACCAGAAATCTGGTTTAAAATTGGGGCCTAGGGACATGTCAAGCCCATTATGACATCTAATGGTCCAGCCACTGAGAGGACTTACTAGAGGACAGGACTCACGCGGAGGGTCACAATGCGTGTTTATGCCCTCGTCGCACTCATGAATGGGCGGGCCTCAGGGTGAATGCTGGTACTCCTACACTGAACTTTGGACAACATGCCAACCACAAGGCTTCTTGCCTTGGGTAAGGAGGAGTTCTGATTTCTGCATCACATTCAACCCTTGTCAGGGCTTGGAGTTAAGGGTCTAAATTCTGAAGCCTGGAAAGTTAGGTTGGGAAGAGATAACGAGCTAAACCATGGCAGGTGTGATGTTCTCAGTGTGCCGTCAGCTGTCTCGGTTTTGGTCAGGTGGTCCGGGCTCACTCTGTATCAGACAGTGTATTAGTGGCCAGGTTAGACTATCTAATTTGGGTACCTTCGAGTGCCATGTATGTCTATCCTCATTTGGGTTATGTGAGATACTCCATAGTTCAAAATTTTTCTTCTGGAAGGAAGGCAGAATGCTTCATTTTGTGTCCCGAATTTCCAAATGTGAGGGCTTGGGGGCCAAGAGTGTGAGGACGGAAGTCTGAGAACACAAGCTAGTCATAGGTTTCAGGGCGAGGGCAAGGAAAGCACACTCTGCAGAGCTGCATCGAGATCTCGTGCATCTGAATTCAGGGTGAAGATCAGACGTTGGCTTAGGTTGGAGTTCCTGTCCATGATTTCCCCTTCATAAATGGGGGGGGCATCACAAAGCCATCTAGATTTTCCCAGGATGGAATTGTGAGATGCTCCAAAACTCAAGGATTCCTTCTGCTGGACATTTGAGACCTGTTGGATGGCTCCAGGACATCCCATACGGAACGACGCCAGAGCAGAGCTCTAAGGATGGATGGTTGGGCAGCCCGCCTCGCATTCCAATTGTCTCCTAGTCAAGACAGGTTCAGTCTTCTCGCTCTGGGGGAGCAACCAAGGGAGCTGAGTTGAAATGGAATTTCCTGCGGATGGGTTCTAATGTGGATTTCTGTCCATGGAGACCTTGTAATGGGGCAGTGGCACACAGGCCCTGAAGGATTCTCCTAACTGGAGGTTTTGAGACATCTTCAAAGGATAATTTTCCCATGTGGAGAAGAGATTTGTTCTGATTGCTGCCTCATGAAATCCCCATATGCTAATATTGGAAACCAGGCCTCTGAGGAGAGATACATGTAACCGAAAGCAATGAATCTGATTCAGGCCTAGGGGCCTGTCTGATTCAATCTTCTTCTCTGGGGACATCCATCTACGCTGAGTAGAGGTAGATGCTCAGCTGGTTTCAGATGACCCTTGTTTGTCCTGGGCGGCCTACATTATTGGGATGTCCTTGGGGACTCTGGAGGTTTTTCCTAATTTGTACGATTGTGGACAATGGAATGGGCAGAATTCCCGTGGTATGGACAGGCACAGTCCTGATGTGTGGCTCCAGGGGCCCCAGCCTGAAGGGTCTGTGGGCCAGGAATGTGGGGACAGAAGTCTGAAAACACAAACTCGGCTTAGGTTTGGGAAGTAGGTATGGCAGGCCCGATCTACAGACCGTGAGGAGAACTCTTCGGGATACGACAAAAGAGCGAGTGTGAGGCGCTTGCTCAGACTTTTGTCTCTGGATTTGTTGTCAACGATGGCTGTGGAATCTCGGGGAGGCCTCATGGGCCATGGACGAGACTTCCTCTCTGTGAATTTGGTCCAATCCCAATTGTTTTGGGTCAATCTGAAGGATGGGAGGAGTCCTTTTAGTTTTGTTACCTCAGGTGTCCCACCAAAAGAGGGATTCCAAAGCAGAGCTCTTGGGAGGGATGAATGGACAACCCGAACAAACCAATTGGGGTGAGGTCGAGAACCGAGCAGGTTGATCCTCATTTGGGGTTTATGGAGATCCCCATAGAGCAACGTTTTTCTTCTGGAGGGCCAGCATAGGGCTGCATTTTGGTTCCAGAATTCCAAGTCTTGAGGACATGTTTGCCAGGAGTGTGAGGGAGGAAGTCTGAAAACACAAGGAAGCATGAGGTTTGGGCCTACTGTGCAGAGGCTGAATCGAGATCTCCTGCATCTGAGGTCAGGGCGAGTATCAGATGTTGCCTCAAGCTGGAGTTTGTGTCCATGATGGCCCCTTCCTGAAGGGGGTTGGGGCGTCATGAGGCCAGGGAGGTTTCCCTACGCTGGGAGTTGTGAGCTGCTCCAAACTTCAAAGTTTCCTTCTTCAGGACAGTCGAGTACTATTGGATGGTTCCAGGATGCCCCATACAGAAAGACTCGAGAGCAGGGGCCTAAGCATGGATGCCGAGAAACGCCAACTCACCTTCCCATTGCCTGGTCGAGACAAGGCATGCTCAATCTGCGGGCTCTTGGGTGAGCTACCCAGAAGGCTGAGTTTAAATGGACTTTCCTGAGGATGAGTCATAATGTGGGTTGGAGGCCATTGAGACCTTGGAATGTGGCAGTAGCTAAGGGACTCTGCAGGATTCTCCAACCCGAAGGGTTTGACACAACTCCAACAAGGAAGCTTTCCATGTGGAGATGAGAGGTGTTCTGTCTGGTGCCTCAGGATAGCCCCATATGCTGGTCTTCGATCCCAGGCCTCTGAGGAGTGATACCTGGACACCAAAGCAAGAGTTCATAATAGGGCCTAGGGGCCTGTCTGGTTCAATCTTGTCTCTGCGGATATCAGTCTGTGTGTCTGCATGGAGGTAGTAGTTGCTCAACTGGTGTCATAATGCCCCTGTTTATCCAGTGCGGCTTGCAGTAGTGGGATGTCCTTGGGGACCTTGAGGTTTTTCTACTATTTTGTAGAGTTGTGGCCAATGGAAACGGGCAGTTTCTTAGGAGAGAGCAGGCACAGTTCTGGGGTGTGGCTCCAGAGACCCCAGCCTGGAGGCGGTGTGGGCCACGGCTGTGCAGACAGACATCCAAAAACCCAAACTCAGCTCAGTTTTGGGGCCGAGGTTATGGCAGGCCTGAACTACAGTCCATGAGGGGAGCTCCTCTGGATATGAAAGAAGGGTGAGAGGGAGGCAGTCGCTCAGTCTTTTGTCTCTGGATATTTTGTCCACAATGGCCGTTTAATGTAGGAGTTGCCTCATGGGTCGTAGAAGTCTCCCTCTCTGGTAGTTTGTCCAGCCCCCAAGAGTTTGGGGTCATTCTGTGGGAAGGGAAGAGTCCTGTTTTCTGCTTCATGTGTCCCCCCAGTAGAGGGATTCTGGAGCATAGCAGTGGGTACTGACAACTGGAATACTCGCTCTCTGGTTAAGCCTGGGGGCCTATGGATATGACAAGCCCCATATGCAGGATCTTGGTCCAGCCACTGAGAGGCGTTACTTTAATACGGGACTCACGCTACAGGTCACAATGCATGTCTGTGCCCTAGGCGGCCCTCAAGCACTGGCGTGGCCTTTCCGACAATGCAGGTTTTCCCACATTGAACGTTGGACAACATGCCAACCACAAGGTTTCTGGCCATGGGGAAGGAGGAATTCTAATTTCTGCATCACGTTCACCCCTGGGCAGTGATTGGAGATAAGGTCTAGGTTCTGAAGCCTGAAAACCGAGGTTGGGAAGAGATGACGAACTACAGCCATAGCGGGTCCCTTGTGTCCAGGTTGGAGCCAGCTGTCTAGGTGTCGTTTGGGATGTCTTGTCTCAGGCTGTGCCAGACAGGGCATTCGTATTCAGGGTAGGCTGTATAATTGCTTTACAGTCGAGTGGCATGCATTAGATAATCATTTGGGGTTTCTTATTAGCAGCATAGGGCAAAATTTTTCTTCTGGAGGGCAGGCAGAGTGCTGCATTGTGGCTTCGGAATTCCCAAACTGGAGGGCTTGTGGGCCAGGAGAGTGAGGACGGAAGTCTGAGAACACAAGGTAGGCTTAGGTTTCGGGGAATGGACATGGCAGGCACACTCTGCAGAGCTGAATTGAGATCTCATGAGTCTGAAGTCAGGTCGAGGATCAGACTTTGGCTCAGGTTGGAGTTTCTGTCCATGTTGGCCCCTTCATGGGGGGGGGGGGCATTATGAGGCCATGGGTTTTTTCCCACTATTAGAGTTGTGAGATGCTCCAAACCGCAAGGATTCCTTCTGTGAGACAATTAAGATTTGTTGGATGGCTCCAGGACGTCTCATAAGGTATTTTTCCAGAACAGGGTTCTAAGTATGGATGCCTGGGCAGACAGCCTCAATTCCAATTGTCTCCTAGCAACAAGAAACGTTTGATCTGCTGGCTTGGGGTAGCATCAGAGGGGGCTGAGTTGGAATGGACTTTCATGAGGATGGTCTTAAATGAGTGGAAATGGACTTTCCTGAGGATGGTCTTAATGTTGGTTTGAGTCCATTGAGACCTTGGTATGGGGCAGTGGCACCAGGGCCCTGAAGGTTTCTCCTAACCAGAGGTTATAACAAAGCTCCAATGAGCAAGTTTTCCATGGGGAGACGAGATTTGTTCTCATTGGTGCCTCAGGAAACCACCATTTGCTGGTATTGGAAATGAGGCCTCTGAGGAGAGATGCCTGGAAACCAAAGCAATGGATCTGATTAGGGCCTAGGGGCCTATCCGGTTCAATATTCTTCTCTGGGGACATCTTTTGTCTGAGTGGAGGTAGTTGCTCAGCTGGTTTGAGATCACACCTGTTTGTCCTGGGCGGCCTACACTATTGGGATGGCCTCGGTAACTTTGGAGGTTTTTCCTAATTTGCAAGGTTGTGGCCAATGGAATGGGAAGAATTCTCTTGAAAGGGATGCACAGTCCTGAGGTGTGGCTCCAGGGACCCAAGTGTGGAGCGTGTGTGGTCCAGGGCTATTTGGACAAAAGTCTGAAAACACAAACTCCACTTAGGTTTGGGTCTGTAGGTATGGCTGGCCCGATATATAGACCGTGAGGAGAACTCTTCGGGATATGAACAAAGGGCGAAAGTGAGGTGCTTGCTCATGCTTATTTTTTTCTGGATATGTGTCACCGATTGCCATGGAATGTCCGGGTGTCCTCATGGGCCATCGATGAGGCTCCCTTTCTGGGGATTTGACCCAATCCCAAGAGTTTGGGGTCATTCTGTGGGAAGGGAGTAGGCCTTTCTTTTTTTTTTTTTTTTTTTTTTTTTTTTTTTTTTTTTACCTCAGGTGGACCACCAAAAGAGGGATTCCACAGCAGAGTCCTGGGGAGGGGCGACTGGACAACCAGAACTCTGGTTAACATTGGGACCTAAGAACATGGTTAAGCCCCATATGTGGGCTCTTGGTCCAGACATTGAGAGGCCTTCCTTGAGCATAGGGCTCACATGGAGTTTCACAATGTGTTTTTGTGCCCAAGGAGGCCCTCAAGTCAGGGCGTGGCCTAATGTACCATGCTGGTTTCTCCTACACTGAACGTTGCACAATATGGCAACCACAAGTTTTCTGGCCATGGGGAAGAAGGAGTTCTAATTTCTGCAACACTTTCACTCCTGGACTGTGATTGGATTTAAGGTCTAGGTTCTGAAGCCTGAAAACTGAGATTGGGAAGAGATGAAGACCTAATGCCATGGTGTGTCTGATGTGCTCAGTGTTCGGCCACCTGTTGAGTGTGGGTTGGGAGGTGCAGGCTCAGGCTGTGGCAGACAGGGAATTAGTGCCCAGGCTAGACTGTATCATTGGGGTGCAGTCGAGTTTAGTGCAGGTTGGTACTCATTTGTGGTTACTGGGTAGCCCCAGAGGGCAACGTTTTTCTTCTGGAAGGAAGACACAGTGCCACATAGTGGCTCCAGAATTCCCAAACTGGAAGGCTTGTGGGCCAGGAGTGTGAGGAAAAAATTCTGAGAACACAAGCCATACTTAGATTTCGCGGTGAGGGGACGGCAGGAACCCTCTGCAGAGATGATTCGAGATCCCGTGTACCTGAAGACAGAGCTAGGATCAGACGATGGCTCAGGTTGGAGTTTCTGTCCTTGACGGCCCCTTCATGAAGGGGTGGGTGTCACGAGGCCACAGAGGTTTTCCCACGTTGGGAATTGTGAGATGCTCCAAACCGCAATGATTCCTTCCGTGGGACAGTCGAGACCTGCTGGATGGCTCCAGGACATCCCATAAAGAAGTTATCCAGAGCAGGATTCTAAGGATGGATGCCTGGGCAGCCTGCCTCCCATTCCAGGTGTCTCATAGCGCCAAGGCAAGTTCGATCTGCTGGATCTAGGGGAGTAACCGAGGGGGTGTGTGTTGAAATGGGTGAGTTGAGGATGGGTCATAATGTGCATTTGTGTCCATGGAGACCTTGGAATGGGGTGCTTGATCCGGGGGGCCTTGAGGGATGTTCATAACCGGAGGTTTTGATGGAGCTCTAAAGAGTACGTTTCCTATGTAGAGAAGAGAATTGTTTTGATGAGTGCCTAAGGAATCTCCCATATGCTGGTATTGGAAACCAGGCCTCTGAGGAGAGATGCCTGGAAACAAAAGCAATGGATATGATTAGGGCCTAGGTGCCTGTCCGGTTCAATCTCTTTCCTGAGGATACGTGTCTATGGATCTGAGGGGAGGTAGTTGCTCGGCTTGTGTCAGATCGCCCCTGTTTGTCCTGGGCAGCCTATAATATTGGGAATGGCCTCGGGAATTTGGAGTTTCTCCTAATCTATAGGGTTGTGGCCAATGGAATGGGCAGAAATCCCCTGGAGAGGGCAGGCACAGTTCTGATTTTGGCTCTAGGGGCCCAGCCTTGAGGGTGTGTGGGCCAGGCCTGTGGGGACAGAAGTCTGAAAACACAAATTCCGCTTAGGATTGGGGTGATAGGTATGGCACGCCCAATCTACAGACCGTGATAACACTTCGGGATATGAAAAAGGGTGAGTTTGAGGTGCTTGCTCAGGTTTTGTCTCTGGATTGGTGTCAACAATGTGGGTCGAATGCTGGCATGGCCTCATGAGTTGTGGATGGCTTTCCTTCTCTGAGTATTTGACCCAATCCCAAGAGTTTGGGTACATTCTGTGGGATGGGAGGTGTCCTTTCTGTTTTTTATTTTATTTTATGTACCTCATGTGTGCCAATAAAAGAGGGATTCCAGAGCAGAGTCCTTGGTAGGGACAACTAGATAACCCCACCTCTGTTTCAGTTTGGGGGCCTAGGGTCATGGCAAGTCCAATATGTGGGCACTTGAATCAGACACTGAGAGGTCTTCCTTGAGGACAGGGCTCATGCTGAGGGTCACAATGCCTATTGTGCCCAACAAGGCCCTCAAGCATCGAAGGGCCTCATGGGCCCGCTGGATTCTCCTACACTGAACGTTGGAGAATATGCCAACCACAAGGTTTCCAGCCATGGCGAAGGAAGAGTTGTGATTTCTGCATCACGTTCACCCCTAGACAGTGTTGGAGTTTAGGTCTAGGTTCTGAAACCCGAAAACCGAGGTTGGGAAGAGATGAAGACCTAAGGACCTGATGGGTACAATGAGCTCAGTGTGTGGCTATCTGTTGAGCATAGGTCTGGTGGTGTGGGCTCATGCTGTATCAGACAGGGCATTAGACAGGGTAGACTGTATATTTGGGGTGCAGTCGAGTGGCGTTCAGTTGATCCTCATGCGGTTTTCTAGGTAGCTCCATAAGGCAACGTTTTTCTTCTGGAGGGCAGGCAGAGTGCTGCATTGTGGCCCCTGTATTGCCAAATTGTAGGGCTTTTGGGCCAGGGTTGTGAGGACGGTAGTCTGAGAACACAAGCTAGGCTTAGTTTTTTGGGGTGAGGGCACAGAAGGCACACTCTGCAGACCTGAATCAAGATCTCATGCACCTGAAGCCAGGGCGAATATCAGACGTTTGCTCAGGTTGGAGTTTCTGTCCATGATGGCCCTTTATAAAGTGGAGCGTCTCAAGAGGCCATGAAGATTTTCCCACAATGGGAGTTGTGAGATGCACCAGACTGCAAAGATTCCTTCTGTGGGACACTTGAGACCTGTTGGATCGCTCTAGGACGTCCCATATGGAACGACTCCAGAGTAGGGTTCTAAGGATGGATGCCTGGGCAGCCCGCCTCCCATTCTAGTTGTCTCTTAGCAACAAGGCAGGTTTGATCTGCAGGCCCTGGGGGAGAAACCAAGGGGGATGAGTTGACATGGACTCTACCGAGGATAAATCATAATGTGGGTTTAAGTCCATGGAGACCTTGGAATGGGTCGCTTGATCCGGGGCCCTGAAAGATTCTCCTAAACAGAGGTTTTTATAGAGCTCCAAAGAGTACATTTCCTATGTGGAGATGAGATTTTTCTATGAGTGCCTCAGTAATCCCCCATATGCTGGTATTGGTAACCAGGCCTCTGAGGAGAGATGCCTGGAAACAAAAGCAATGGATCTGATTAGGGCCTAAGTGCCTGTCCAGTTCAATCTTATTCTATGGGGATATCTGTCTCTGGGTCTGAGTGGAGGTAGTTTCCTAACTTGGGAAAGATCATCCCTGTTTGTCCTGGGCAGCCAAAACTATTGGGATGGCCTCGGGGAGTTTGGAGGTTTCTCCTAATCTATAGGGTTGTGGCCAAAGGAAATGGCAGAATTGCCCTGGAGAAGGAAGCCAAAGTCCTCTGGTGTGGCTTCAGGGGCCCCAGCTTGGATGGTTTGTGGGCCAGGACTGTGGGGAAAGAAGTCTGAAAAGACAAACTCAGCTTAGTTTTGGGGATGTATGTATGAAGGCTCGATCTACAGACCGTGAGAATTTTCCGGGCTATGAACAAAGGGCGAGTATGTGGCATTTGCTCAGGATTTTGTCTCTAGATTTTGTGCCTACGGTGGCCTTGGAATGTCGGGGTGTCCTCAAGGGCCATGGACAAGTCTTTCTCTGGTGATTTGGCCTGATCCCAAGTGGTTGGGATCATTCTGTGGATGGGAAGAGTCCTTTCTGTATTTTTTTTTTTTTACCTCAGGTGTACCACCAAAGAGGGATTCCAGAGCAGTGCCCTGAGTAGGGGTGACAAGACATCTATAACTCTGGTTGAGATTGGGGGACTGGGGGCTTGGCAAGCCCTATATGTGGGCTGTTGTTCCAGTCACTAAGAGGCTTTACATGAGGATAGGGCTCACGCTGAGGGTCACAATGTGTGTTTGTGCAAATTGTAGCCCTCAGGGATAGGTGGGGCCTCATAGTCCATGCTGCTTTCTCCTACAATGAACGTTGGACCACATGCCAACCACACGGTTTTTCTTGCCATGGCGAAGGAGAAGTTCTGATTCTTGTATCACGTTCACTCCTGAGCAGTGAGTGGAGATAAGGTCTAGGTTCTGAAGGTGAAAACTGAGGTTGGGTAGAGATGATGGCCGATAGCCATTGTGGGTTTGATATGCTCAGTGTACGGCCAGCTGTCTGGGTGTTTGGACTGGAGGTCTGCCTTCAGGCTGTGTCAGACAGGGCTTTAGTGCACAGGCTAGATTGTATAATTGGGGTATGGTCGAGTGGCATGCAGGTTGTTACTCATTTGGCATTTCTGGTTAGCCCTATAGGGCAACACATTTCTTCTGGAGGGCAGGCAGAGTGCTGCATTGTGTCTCCAGAATTGCCAAACTGGAGGAGTGTGGCCAGGATTGTGAAGACAGAAGTCTGAGAACACAATTTAGGCTTAGGTTTCGGGGCGAGTGCACAGCAAGCACACTCTCAAGTGCTGAATCGAGATCTCGTGCTTCTGAATTCAGGGCGCGGATCAGACTTTGGCTTAGGATGGAGTTTCTGTCCATGATGGCCCATTTATGAAGGTGTGGGGCATCATGGGGAAATGGAGGTTTTCTCACACTGGGACTGTGTGATGCTTCAAACTACAAGGATTCATTCTGCGAGACAGTCAAGACAGGTTGGTTGGATTCAAGACGTCCCATAAAGAAATTCTCCAGAGCAGGGTTCTAAGGATGGATGCCTGGGCAGCCCACCTCGCATTCCAACTGTCTCCTAGTGACAAGGCAGGTTTGATCTGCTGGCTCTGGGTGAGCAGCCGAGGGGGCTGATTTGAAATGGACTCTCCTGAGGATGGATCATAATGTAAGTTTGTGTCCTTTGATACCTTGGAATTGGGCCATGGTGCCAGCGCCCTGAAGGATCCTCCTAACCTGAGGTATTGACACAGATCCAAAGAGCAAGTTTCTCATGTGGAGATGAGATCTGTTCTGATGGTTTCCTTAGGAAACCCCCATATTCTGATATTGGAAACCAGGCCTCTGAGGAGAGATACATAGAAACCAAAGCAATGGATCAGAAGTTGGCTCAGGTTGGAGTTTCTGTCCATGATGGCCCCTTTATAAAGGGGAGCATCTCATGAGGCCATGTAGGTTTTCCCACGATAGGAGTTGTGAGATGCTCCAATCTGCAAGGATTCCTTCTGCAGGACAGTCAAGACCTGTTGGAAGGCTCCCAGGACATCCCATATGGAACGGCGCCAGAGCAGAATTCCAACGATGGATGCCTAGAGAGTCTGCTTTGCATTCCAGTTGTCTCCTAGCGACAAGGCAGGTTTGATATTCTGGCTCTGGGGGAGTAATCAACGGGGCTGAGTTGAAATGTACTCTCCTGCCGAATGGTCATAATGCGGGTTTGTGTCCATGGAGACCTTGGAATAGGGCGGTGGCTCCGGTTACCTGAAGTTTTCTCCTAACTGGAGGTTTTTACAGAGCTCCAAAGGATAAGTTTCCCATGTGGAGACAAGATTTGTTCTGATTGGTATCTCTGGAACCCCCCATATGCTGGTATTGGAAAACAGGCCTCTGAGGAGAGATGCTTAGAAACAAAAGCAATGGAACCAATTACGTTCTAGGGGCCTGTCCAGTTTAATACCTTTCTCTTGGGATATCTGTCTACGGGTGAGTTGAGGTCGTTGCTCAGCTTGTGACAGATCACCCCTCTTTGTACTGGACGGCCTACACTATTGGAATGGCCTCTGAGACTTTGGTGGTTTCTCCTAATCTCTACGGTTGTGGCCAATGGAATGGGAAGAATTTCCTTGTAGAGGGCAGGCACAGTCCTGAGGTGTGGCTCCAGGGTCCTCAGCCTGGATGGTGTGTGGGACAGGGATGTCAGGATAGAAGTCTGAAAACACGGTTTGGGGACGTAGGTATGGCAGGCCTGATCTACAGACTAGGGCTATGACCTAAGGGTGACGCTTATGTCTCTGGATTTTGTGTCAATAGTGGCCGTGGAATGTCGGGCTGGCCTCAAGGGCCATGGAGGAGTCTTTCTCTCTGGGCATGGCCTGATCCCAAGTGATTGGGGTCATTCTGTGGGTGGGAGGAATCCTTTCTGTGTTTACTTACCTCAAATGTCCCACCAAAGAGGGATTCCAGAGCAGAGCCCTGAGTAGGGGTGACTAGATGTCTCTACCTCTGGTTAAGATTGGGTGACTTGGGGCATGGCAGGCCCCATATGCGGGCTCATGGTCCAGCCACTGAGAGGCTTTACTTGAGGACAGGGCTCAAACTGAGGGTCCCAATGTGTGTTTGTGCCCACCGCAGCTCTTAAGAATGGGCAGGGCCTCATGGACCCTACACTACCCTCAGGGGCCCTACTACTACTCCTGTAGGCCCTACAGGGGTCCTACACTGAACTTTGGATAAGATGCCAACCACAAGATTCTGGCGAGAGGGAAGGAGGAGTTATGATTTCTGCATCACGTTCACCCATGGGAAATGAGTAGAGATAAGGTCTAGGTTTCTGTAGCCTGAAAACCAGGTTGGAAAGAGATGGCAACCTAAGGCCATGGCGGTTAAGATGTTCTCAGTGTACGGCAAGCTGTCTGGATGTCGGTTGGGAATTCAGGCCTCAGGTTGTGTCAGACAGGGCATTAGTGCACAGGCTAGACCATATAATTGGTGTACAGTTGAGTGGCATGCAGGTTTATCCTCATTTGAGGTTTCTGGGTAGACCCATAGGGCAACGTTTTTCTTCTAGAGGGCAGGCAGAGTGCAGCACTGTGTCATCGGAAATGCCAAAATGGAGGGCGTGTGGTCAAGGAGAGTGAGGACGGAAGTCTGAGAACACTAGCTATGCTTAGGTTTGGGGGTGAGAACACAGCAGGTGCACTCTGAAGTGCTTAATCAAGATCTCGTGAATCTGAAGTCAAGGCGAAGATCAGCCGTTGGCTCAGGTTGGAGTTTCTTTCCATGATCGGACTTCATGAAGATTGGGGGCATCATGTGACCTTGGAAGCTTTCCATGATATGAGTTGTGAGGTGGTCCATGAACAAGGATTCCTGTGGGACAGTCGACACCTGTTGGATGGCTCAAGGATGTCCCATAATGAACGACGCAAGAGCAGGGTTCTAAGGGTTCTAAGGATCTCTAAGGAGAGAAGCCTGGAAACCAAAGCAATAGATCCGATAGGTGCCTATGGGCCTCGCATTCCAATTGTCTCCAAGCAACAAGACAGGTTAGATCTGCTGGATCTGGGGGAGCAACCGTGGAGGCCGAGTTGAAATGGACTCTACCGTGGATGTGTCCTAATATGATTTTGTGTCTATGGAGACCTTGGAATGAAGCCTGGGGCCCTGTATGTTCTCCTAAAGAGAGGCTTTCGCACAGCTCCATCATGCAAGTTTCCCATGTGTAGATGAGATTTGTTCTGACGGGTGTGTCAAGAAACAGCCATATGCTGTTATTGAAATTCAGGCCTCTGAGGAGAGATGCCTGGAAACCAAAGCAATGGATCCGATAGGTGCCTAGGGGCCTGTTCGTTCGTTTTTACCTCTGGGGACATCAGTCTATGGGTCTGAGTGCCGGTAGGTGCTCAGATGTGCCCAGATTGCCCATGTTTGTCCTGGGAAGCCACAAATATTGGGATGGCCTAAAGGACTTTGGAGGTTTATCCTATTAGTAGGGTTGTGGCCATTGGAGTGGGCACATTCAATTCCATTGGAGAGGGCAAGCACAGTAGTCAGGTTTGGCTCTAGGGGCCTGTGCCTGTAGGGTGTGTAGGCGAGGGCTGTTTGGACAGTTGTCTGAAAACACAAACTCGGCTTATGTTTCGGGTCATAGATATGGGAGGACTGATCTACAGACCATGAGGAGAACTCTTCAGGATATGAAAAAAGGGCGAGTGTGAGGCTCTTGCTCAAGTTTTGGTGTCTGGATATCGTGTCACTCATGGTCATGAAATTTCCGGGTGACTTCATGGAAAATGGACGAGTCTTACTCTCTGGGGGTTTGGCCCCGTACAAAGAGTTTGGGGTCATTCTGTGGGATTGAAGAAGTCCGTTGCTCTGTTGTTGTTGATTTGTTTTATTTTGTTTTTCAACCTCAGGTGTCCCACCAAATGAGGGATTCCAGAGTAGAGCCCTGGGGAGAGGCGACTGGACAACCAGAAATCTGGTTAAAAATTGGGGCTTAGGGACATGTCAAGCCCATGATGACATCTAATGGTCCAGCCTCTGAGAGGACGTACTAGAGGACAGGAATCACGCTGAGCGTCACAATGCGTGTTTATGCCCTCGTCGCACTCAAGAATGGGCGGGGCCTCAGGGTGAATGCTGGTTTCTCCTACACTGAACGTTGGACAACATGCCAACCACAAGGTTTCTTGCCATGGGTAAGGAAGATTTCTGATTTCTACATCACAGTGACCCGTGGTAAGTTATTGGAGATAAGATCTAGGTTCTGAAGCCTGGAAACTGAGGTAGGGAGGAGATGATGACCTAAGGCCATGGAAGGTCTGATGGGCTCAGTGTGCGGTCAGCTGTCAGGGTTTTGGTCACGAGGTCCGGGCTCATGTTGTCAGACAGTGAATTAGTGCCCAGGTTAGACTATATATTTTGGGTCATTCCAGTGCCGTGTAGGTTCTTATCTAAAGAACTCTTCAGGATATGAAGGATGAGTGAGTCTGAGGTGCGTGCTCAGGCTTTTGTCTCTGGATTTTGTATCAGCGATGGCCGTGGAATGTTGCGTAGGCCTCATAAGCCATGGACGATTCTTGCTCTCTGTTCACTTGGCCCAATCCCAATTGTTTTTCGTCAATCTGTGGGATGGGAGGACTCCTTTCAGGTTTGTTTTGTCAGGTGTCCCACCAAAGAGGAATTCCAAAGCAGAGCCCTGTGGAAGACTGAAGGGACAACCCGAACTATGGTTAAAAATTGGGGCCTAGGGGCATGGCAAGCCCTATATGCTGTCTCTCCATCCAGGTACTGAGAGGCCTTACCTAAGGACTGGGCTCAGTCTGAGGGTCACAATGTGTGTTTGTGACCAATGGGGACCACAAGCATGGGCGGGGCCTCCTGGGCCACACTGGTTTCAACTACACTGAAACTTGGACAACATGCCAAACACAAGGTTTCTTGCCATAGGGAAAGAGGTCTGATTTCAAATCCGGGCCTTGATTGGAGATAAGGTCTAGGTTCTGAAGCCTGAAAACCCAGGTTGAGAAGAGATGACGACCTATGGCCATGATGGGTCCGATGTGATCAGTGTGCGGCAAGCTGTCTGGGTGGGGCCAGTAGGTCCAGGCTCAGGCTGTGTCAGAAAGGGCATTAGTGCCCAGGTCAGCCTATATATTTGGGGTACAGCCGAATGGCGTGCCCCGTTGATCCTCATTTGGGGTTTCTGGGTAGCCCCAGAGGGCAATGTTTTTCTTCTGGAGGGCAGGCAGAGTGCTGCATTGTAGTTCTAGATTGCCAAACTGAGGGCTTGTGGGAAAGCAGTCTGAGGACGGAAGTCTGAGAACCCAAGCTAGGCCTAGGTTTCTGGGTGAGGATATGGCAGGCACAATCTACAGACCTGAATCGAGATCTCGTGGATCTGAAGTCAGGGCGAGGATCAGACGATCGCTCAGGTTGGACATTCTGTCCCTGATGGCCCCTTCTTGAAGGGGGGGTGGATCACGAGGCCATGGGTTTTACCCACGATGGGAGTTGTGAGAAGCTCCCAACTGCAAACATTCTTCTGCAGGACAATTGAGACCTGTTGGTTGGCTCCAGGACAACGATTCCGAGCAGAGTTCTAAGGATGGATGGCTGGGTACCCCACCTCGCATTCCAATTGTCTCCACGCAACAAGACAGGTTAGATCTGCTGGATCTGGGGGAGCAACCGAGGAGGCTGAATTGAAATGGACTCTCCCGTGGATGTTTCCTAATATGATTTTGTGTCTATGGAGACCTTGGAATGGAGCGGTGGCACTGGGGCCCTGAAGTGGTCTCCTAAAGAGAGGCTTTCACATAACTCCATCGTGCAAGATTCCCATTTGTAGATGAGATGTGTTCTGATGCGTGAGTCAAGAAACAGCCATATGCTGTTATTGAAATCCAGGCCTCTGAGGAGAGATGCCTGAAACCAAAGCAATGGATCCGATAGGTGCCTAAGGGCCTGTTCGTTCTTTTTTACTTCTGGGGACAACAGTCTACGGGTCTGAGTGCCGGATGGTGCTCAGAAGGGCCCAGATTGCCCCGTTTGTCCTGGGAAGCCACAAATATTGGGAGGGCCTCAGGGACTTTGGAGGTTTATCCTATTAGTAGGGTTGTGGCCATTGGAATGGGCAGACATAATTCCCTTGGAGAGGGCAAGCACAGTCGTCTTGTTTGGCTCCAGGGGCCTGAGCCTGTAGGTTGTGTAGGCGAGGGCTCTCTGGACAGTTGTCTGAAAACACAAACTCTGCTTATGTTTCGGGTCATAGGTATGGCAGGACTGATCTACAGACCATGAAGAGAACTCTTCGGGATATGAAAAAAGGGCGAGTGTGAGGCTCTTGCTCAAGTTTTTGTCTGTGAATATCGTGTCACACATGGTCGTGAAATTTCCGGGTGACTTCATGGGAAATGGACGAGTCTTACTCTCTGGGGATTTGGCCCCGTCCAAAGAGTTTGGGGTCATTCTGTGGGATGGAAGAAGACCGTGTTCTGTTGTTGTTCATTTGTTTTGTTCTGTTTTTCAAGCTCAGGTGCCCCATCAAATGAGGGATTCCTGAGGAGAGCCCTGGGGAGGGGCGACTGGACAACCAGAAATCTGGTTAAATATTGGGGCCTAGGGACATGTCAAGCCCATGATGACATCTAATGGTCCAGCCACCGAGAGGACGTACTAAAGGACAGGACTCACGCTGACGGTCACAATGCGTGTTTATGCCCTCCTCGCACTCAAGAATGGGTGGGGCCTTAGGGTGAATGCTGGTTTCTCCTACACTGAACGTTGGACAGCATGCCAACCACAAGGTTTTTTGCCATGGGTAAGGATGATTTCCGATTTCTACATCACAGTGACCCGTGGGAAGTGATTGGAGATAAGGTCTAGGTTCTGAAGCATGAAAACTAAGGTAGGGAAGAGATGATGACCTAAGGCCATGGCGGGTCTGAAGTGCTCAGTGTGCGGTCAGCTGTCTGGGTGTTAGTCACGAGGTCCGGGCTCAGGTTGTCAGACAGTGCATTAGTGCCCAGGTTAGACTATATATTTTGGGTGCATTCGAGTGCAGTGTAGGTTCTTATCTGAAGAACTCTTCAGGATATGAAGAATGAGTGATTCAGAGGTGCGTGCTCATGCTTTTGTCTCTGGATTTTGTATCAGCAATGACCGTGGAATGTTGGGGAGGCCTCATGGGCCAAGGACGAATCTTGCTCTCTGTGGATTTCGCCCGATCCCAATTGTTTTTCATCAATCTGTGGGATGGGAGGACTCCTTTCAGGTTTGTTACCTCAGGTGTCCCACCAAAAGATGAATTCCAAAGCAGAGCCCTGGGGAAGAGTGAAGGGACAACCCGAACTATGGTTAAAAATTGTGGCCTAGGGGCATGGCAAGCCCAATATGCTGTCTCTCCATTCAGCCACTGAGAGGCCTTACCTGAGGACTGGGCTCAAGCTGAGGGTTACAAAGTGTGTTTGTGACCAATGTGGCCCGCAAGCATGGGCGGGGCCTCAAGGGCCACACTGCTTTCAACTACACTGAACCTTGGACAACATGCCATCCACAAACTGGAAGGCTTTTGGGACAGTAGTCTGAGAATGGAAGTCTGAGAACCCAAGCTAGTCCTAGGTTTCTGGGTGAGGATATGGCAGGTACAATCTACAGTCCTGAATCTAGATCTCGTGCATCTGACATCAGGTTGAGGATCAGACGATCGCTCTGGTTGGTCATTCTGTCCCTGGGGGCCCCTTCTTGAAGAGGGTGATCACGAGGCCATGGGGGTTTTCCGACGATGGGAGTTGTGAGAAGGTCCCAATTGCAAAGATTCTTCTGCAGGACAATTGAGACCTGTTGGGTGGCTCCAGGACAATGATTCCTAGCAGGGTTCTAAGGATGGATGGCTGGGTAGCCCACCTCGCATTCCAATTGTCTCCAAGCAACAAGACAGGTCCGATCTGCTGGATCTGGGGGAGCAACCGAGGAGGCTGAGTTGAAATGTACTCTCCCGTGGATGTGACCTAATATGATTTTGTGTCTATGGAGACCTTGGAATGAAGCGGTGGCACTGGGGCCCTGAAGGGTTCTCCTAAAGAGAGGCTTTCACACAGCTTCATCGTGCAAGTTTCCCATGTGTAGCTGAGATTTGTTCTGATGGGTGATTCAAGATATAGCCATATGCTGTTATTGAAATCCAGGCCTCTGAGGAGAGATGACTGGAAACCAAAGCAAGGGATCCGATAGGTGCCTTGGGGCCTGTTTTTTCCTTTTTACATCTGGGGACATCAGTCTACGGGTCTAAGTGCCGGTAGGTGGTCAGATGGGCCCAGATTGGCCCTATTTGTCCTAGGAAGCCACAAATATTGGGATGGCCTCAGGGATTTTGGAAGTTTATCCTATTAGTAGAGTTGTGGCCATTGGAAGGGGCACATACAATTCCCTTGGAGAGGGCAAGCACAGTCGTAAGGTTTGGCTCCAGGGGCCTGAGCCTGTAGGGTGTATAGGCCAGGGCTGTTTGGACAGTTGTCTGAAATCACAAACTCGGCTTATGTTTCGGGTCATAGGTATGGCCGGAATGATCTGCAGACCATGAGGAGAACTCTTCGGGATATGAAAAAAGGGCGAGTGTGAGGCTCTAGCTCAAGTCTTTGTCTGTGAGTCGTGTCACACATGGTCGTGAAATTTCCGGGTGACTTCATGGGAAATGGACGAGTCTTACTCTCTGTGGGTCTGGCCCCGTCCAAAGAGTTTGGGGTCATTCTGTGTGATGGAAGAAGTCCGTTTTTCTGTTGTTGTTGATTTGTTTTGTTCTGTTTTTCAACCTCAGGAGTCCCACCAAATGAGGGATTCCAGAGTAGAGCCCTGGGGAGGGGCGACTGGACAACCAGAAATCTGATTAAATATGGGGCCTAGGGACATGTGAAGCCCATAATGAAATCTAATGGTCCAGCCACTGAGAGGACGTACTAGAGGACAGGACTCAAGCTGAGGGTCACAATGCGTGTTTATGCCCTCGTCGCAGTAGAATGTGCAGGGCCTCAGGGTGAATGCTGGTTTCTCCTACACTGAACGTTGGACAACATGCCAACCATAAGGTTTCTTGCCATGGGTAAGGAAGAGTTCTGATTTCTACATCACAGTCTGCCCTGGGCAGTGATTGGAGATAAGGTCTAGGTTCTGAAGCATGAAAACTGAGGTAGGGAAGAGATGATGACCTAAGGCCATGGCGGGTCTGAAGTGGTCAGTGTGCGGTCAGCTGTCTGGGTGTTAGTCACGAGGTCCGGGCTCAGGTTGTCAGAAAGTGCATTAGTGCCCACATTAGTCTATATATTTTGGATGCATTTGAGTGCCGTGTAGGTTCTTATCTGAAGAAATCTTCAGGATATGAAGAATGAGCGAGTCAGAGGTGCGTGCTCAGGCTTTTGTCTCTGGATTTTGTATCAGCGATGGCCGTGGAAAGTTGGGAAGCCTCATGGGCCATGGACGAATCTTGCTCTCTGTGGATTTGGCCCGATCCCAATTGTTTTTCCTCAATCTGTGGGATGGGAGGACTCCTTTCAGGTTTGTTACCTCAGGTGTCCCATCAAAAGAGGAATTCCAAAGCAGAGCCCTGGGGAAGAGTGAACGGACAACCCGAAATATGGTTAAAAATTGGGACTTAGGGGCATGGCAAGCCCAATATGCTGACTCTCCATCCAGCCACTGAGATGCCTTACCTGAGGTTGGGCTCAGGCTGAGGGTCACATTGTGTGTTTGTGACCAATGTGGCCCGCAAGCATGGACGGGGCCTCATGGGCCACACGGGTTTCAACTACACTGAACCTTGGACAACATGTCAATCACAAGGTTTCTTGCCATGGGGAAAGAGTTCTGATTTCTGCATCATTTTCAAACCCGGGCCGTGATTAGAGATAAGGTCTAGGTTCTGTAGCCTGAAAACCGAGGTTGAGAAGAGATGACGACCTAAGTCCAAGACGGGTCCAATGTGCTCACTGTGCGGCCAGCAGTTGGGTGTGGCCGGGAGGTCCAGGCTCAGGCTGTGCCAGAAAGGGCTTTAGTGCCGAGGTCAGGCTATATATTTGGGGTTCAGCCGAATGGCGTGCAGGTTGATCCTTATTTGGGGTTTCTGGGTAGCCCCAGAGGGCAATTTTTTTCTTCTGGAGGGCAGGCAGAGTGCTGCATTGTAGTTCTGGATTGCCAAACTGGAGGATTTGAACCTACACGTCACTCGCAGGCACCCAAAATATATAGTCTAACCTCGGCACTAATGCACTGTCTGACAACCTGAGACCGGACCTCGTGAAGTCTGTGCTTGCCCTCTCCAAGGGAATTGTATGTGCCCATTCCAATGGCCACAACCCTACTAATAGGATAAACCTCCAAAGTCCCTGGGGCCATCCGTATATTTGGGGCTTCCCAGGACAAACAGGGGCAATCTGGGCCCATCTGAGCACCTACCGGCACTCAGACCCGTAGAGTGATGTCCACAGAGGTAAAAAGGAACGAACAGGCCCATAGGCACCTTTCGGATCCATTGCTTTGTTTTCCAGGCATCTCTCCTTAGAGATCCTTAGAACTCTTAGAATCCTGCTCTTGCGTCGTTCCTTATGGGACATCCTTGAGCCATCCAACAGGTCTCGACTGTCTCACAGGAGTCCTTGTGCATGGACCACCTCACAACTCATATCATGGAAAGCTTCCAAGGTCACATGATGCCCCCAATCTTCATGAAGGCGGATCATGGAAAGAAACTGCAACCTGACCCAACGGCTGTTCTTCACCTTGACTTCAGATGCACGAATCTTGATTAAGCTCTTCAGAGTGTACCTGCTGTGCCCTCACACCCAAAACCTAAGCATAGCTAGTGTTCTCAGACTTCCGTCCTCACTCTCCTGGACCACACGCCCTCCATTTTGGGATTTCCGATGTCACAGTGCTGCACTCTGCCTGCCCTCTAGAAGAAAAACGTTGCCCTATGGGTCTACCCAGAAACCTCAAATGAGGATAAACCTGCATGCCACTCAACTGTACACCAATTATATAGTCTAGCCTATGCACTAATGCCCTGTCTGACACAACCTGAGGCCTGAATTCCCAACCGACACCCAGACAGCTTGCCGTACACTGAGAACATCTGAACCGCCATGGCCTTAGGTTGCCATCTCTTTCCAACCTGGTTTTCAGGCTACAGAAACCTAGACCTTATCTCTACTCATTTCCCATGGGTGAACGTGATGCAGAAAACCATAACTCCTCCTTCCCTCTCGCCAGAATCTTGTGGTTGGCATCTTATCCAAAGTTCAGTGTAGGACCCCTGTAGGGCCTGCAGGAGTAGTAGTAGGGCCCCTGAGGGTAGTGTAGGGTCCCTGAGGCCCTGCCCATGATTAGGAGCTGCGGTGGGCACAAACACACATTGGGACCCTCAGTTTGAGCCCTGTCCTCATGTAAAGCCTCTCAGTGGCTGGACCATGATCCCGCATATGGGGCCTGCCATGCCCCAAGTCACCCAATCTTAACCAGAGTTAGAGACATCTAGTCACCCCTACTCAGGGCTCTGCTCTGGAATCCCTCTTTGGTGGGACATTTGAGGTAAGTAAACACAGAAAGGATTCCTCCCACCCACAGAATGACCCCAATCACTTGGGATCAGGCCATCCCTGTCCCACACACCCTCCAGGCTGAGGCCCCTGGAGCCACACCTCAGGACTGTGCCTGCCCTCTCCAAGGAAATTCTTCCCATTCCATTGGCCACAACCCTACAGATTAGGAGAAACCTCCAAAGTCCCAGAGGCCATTCCAATAGTGTAGGCCGCCCAGTACAAAGAGGGGTGATCTGTCACAAGCTGAGCAACGACCTCAACTCACCCGTAGACAGATATCCCAAGAGAACGGTATTAAACTGGACAGGCCCCTAGAACGTAATTGGTTCCATTGCTTTTGTTTCTAACCATCTCTCCTCAGAGGCCTGTTTTCCAATACCAGCATATGGGGGATTCCAGAGATACCAATCAGAACAAATCTTATCTCCACATGGGAAACTTATCCTTTGGAGCTCTGTAAAAGCCTCCAGTTAGGAGAAACCTTCAGGTAACCAGAGCCACCGCCCTATTCCAAGGTCTCCGTGGACACAAACCCGCATTATGATATTTCGGCAGGAGAGTACATTTCAACTCAGCCCCGTTGATTACTCCCCCAGAGCCAGAATATCACACCTGCCTTGTCGCTAGGAGACAACTGGAATGCAAAGCAGACTCTCTAGGCATCCATCGTTGGAATCCTGCTCTGGCGCCGTTCCATATGGGATGTCCTGGGACCCTCCAACAGGTCTTGACTGTCCTGCAGAAGGAATCCTTGCAGATTGGAGCATCTCACAACTCCTATCGTGGGAAAACCTACATGGCCTCATGAGATGCTCCCCTTCATGAAGGGGCCGTCATGGACAGAAACTCCAACCTGAGCCAACGTCTGATCCTAGCTATGTCTTCAGGTACACGGGATCTCGAATCATCTCTGCAGAGGGTTCCTGCCGTCCCCTCACCCCGAAATCTAAGTCTGGCTTGTGTTCTCAGAATTTTTTCCTCACACTCCTGGCCCACAAGCCTTCCAGTTTGGGAATTCTGGAGCCACTATGTGGCACTGTGTCTTCCTTCCAGAAGAAAAACGTTGCCCTCTGGGGCTACCCAGTAACCACAAATGAGTACCAACCTGCACGAAACTCGACTGCACCCCAATGATACAGTCTAGCCTGGGAACTAATTCCCTGTGTGCCACAGCCTGAGCCTGCACCTCCCAACCCACACTCAACAGCTGGCCGAACACTGAGCACATCAGTCACACCATGGCCTTAGGTCTTCTTCTCTTCCCAACATCAGTTTTCAGGCTTCAGAACCTAGACCTTAAATCCAGTCACAGTCCAGGAGTGAAAGTGTTGCAGAAATTAGAACTCCTTCTTCCCCATGGCCAGAAAACTTGTGGTTGCCATATTGTGCAACGTTCAGTGTAGGAGAAACCAGCATGGTACATTAGGCCACGTCCTGACTTGAGGGGCTCCTTGGGCACAAAAACACATTGTGAAACTCAATGTGAGCCCTATGCTCAAGGAAGGCCTCTCAGTGTCTGGACCAAGAGCCCACATATGGGGCTTGCCATGTTCTTAGGTCCCAATGTTAACCAGAGTTCTGGTTGTCCAGTCGCCCCTCCCCAGGACTCTGCTGTGGAATCCCTCTTTTGGTGGTCCAACTGAGGTAAAAAAAAAAAAAAAAAACAGAAAGGCCTCCTCCCTTCCCACAGAATGACCCCAAACTCTTGGGATTGGGTCAAATCCCCTGAAAGGGAGCCTCATCGATGGCCCATGAGGACACCCGGACATTCCATGGCAATCGGTGAAACATACCCAGAAAAAATAAGCATGAGCAAGCACCTCACTTTCGCCCTTTGTTCATATCCCAAAGAGTTCTCCTAACGGTCTATATATCGGGCCGACCATACCTACAGACCCAAACCTAAGTGGAGTTTGTGTTTTCAGACTTTTGTCCAAATAGCCCTGGACCACACACGCTCCACACTTGGGTCCCTGGAGCCACACCTCAGGACTGTGCTTCCCTTTCAAGAGAATTCTTCCCATTCCATTGGCCACAACCTTGCAAATTAGGAAAAACCTCCAAAGTTACCGAGGCCATCCCAATAGTGTAGGCCGCCCAGGACAAACAGGTGTGATCTCAAACCAGCTGAGCAACTACCTCCACTCAGACAAAAGATGTCCCCAGAGAAGAAAATTGAACCGGACAGGCCCCTAGGCCCTAATCAGATCCATTGCTTTTGTTTCCAGGCATCTCTCCTCAGAGGCCTCATTTCCAATACCAGCAAATGGTGGTTTCCTGAGGCACCAATAAGAACAAATCTCGTCTCCCCATGGAAAACTTGCTCAATGGAGCTTTGTTATCACCTCTGGTTAGGAGAATCCTTCAGGGCCCTGGTGCCACTGCCCCATACCAAGGTCTCAATGGACTCAAACCAACATTAAGACCATCCTCAGGAAAGTCCATTTCAACTCATTTAAGACCATCCTCACGAAAGTCCATTCCCACTCAGACCCCTCTGAAAATAACCCAAGTCAGCAGATCAAACGTTTCTTGTTGCTAGGAGACAATTGGAATTGAGGCTGTCTGCCCAGGCATCCATACATAGAACCCTGTTCTGGAAAAATACCTTAGGAGACGTCCTGGAGCCATCCAACAAATCTTAATTGTCCCACAGAAGGAATCCTTGCGGTTTGGAGCATCTCACAACTCTAATAGTGGGAAAACCCCCATGGCCTCATAATGCCCCCCCTCTTCATGAAGGGGCCAACATGGACAGAAACTCCAAGCTGAGCCAAAGTCTGATCCTCGACCTGACTTCAGACTCATGAGATCTCAATTCAGCTCTCCAGAGTGTGCCTGCCATATCCATTCCCCGAAAACTAAGCCTAGCTTGTGTTCTCAGACTTCCGTCCTCACTCTCCTGGCCCACAAGCCCTCCAGTTTGGGAATTCCGAAGCCACAATGCAGCACTCTGCCTGCCCTCCAGAAGAAAAACTTTGCCCTATGCTGCTAATAAGAAACCCCAAATGATTATCTAATGCATGCCACTCGACTGTAAAGCAATATACAGCCTACCCTGAATTCTAATGCCCTGTCTGGCACAGCCTGAGACAAGACATCCCAAACGACACCTAGACAGCTGGCTCCAACCTGGACACAAGGGACCCGCTATGGCTGTAGTTCGTCATCTCTTCCCAACCTCGGTTTTCTGGCTTCAGAACCTAGACCTTATTTCCAATCACTGCCCAGGGGTGAACGTGATGCAGAAATTAGAATTCCTCCTTCCCCATGGCCAGAAACCTTGTGGTTGGCATGTTGTCCAACGTTCAATGTGGGAAAACCTGCATTGTCGGAAAGGCCCTGCCAGTGCTTGAGGGCCGCCTAGGGCACAGACATGCATTGTGACCTGTAGCGTGAGTCCTGTATTAAAGTAACGCCTCTCAATGGCTGGACCAAGATCCTGCATATGGGGCTTGTCATATCCATAGGCCCCCAGGCTTACCCATAGAGCGAGTATTCCAGTTGTCAGTACCCACTGCTATGCTCCAGAATCCCTCTACTGGAGGGACACATGAAGCAGAAAACAGGACTCTTCCCTTCCCACAGAATGACCCCAAACTCTTGGGGGCTGGACAAACTACCAGAGAGGGAGACTTCTACGACCCATGAGGCAACTCCTACATTAAACGGCCATTGTGGACAAAATATCCAGAGACAAAAGACTGAGCGACTGCCTCCCTCTCACCCTTCTTTCATATCCAGAGGAGCTCCCCTCACGGACTGTAGATCAGGCCTGGCATAACCTCGGCCCCAAACCTGAGCTGAGTTTGGGTTTTTGGATGTCTGTCTGCACAGCCGTGGCCCACACCGCCTCCAGGCTGGGGTCTCTGGAGTCACACCACAGAACTGTGCCTGCTCTCTCCTAAGAAACTGCCCGTTCCATTGGCCACAACTCTACAAAATAGTAGAAACCTCAAGGTCCCCAAGGACATCCCACAACCGCAAGCCGCACTGGAAAAACAGGGGAATTATGACACCAGCTGAGCAACTACTACCTCCATGCAGACACACAGACTGATATCCGCAGAGACAGAAGATTGAACCAGGCAGGCCCCTAGGCCCTATTATGAACTCTTGCTTTGGTGTCCAGGTATCACTCCTCAGAGGCCTGGGTTCGAAGACCTGCATATGGGGCTATCCTGAGGCACCAGACAGAACACCTCTCATCTCCACATGGAAGCTTCCTTGTTGGAGTTGTGTCAAACCCTTCGGGTTGAAGAATCCTACAGTGTCCCTTAGCTACTGCCATATTCCAAGGTCTCCATGGCCACCAACCCACATTATGACTCATCCTCCTGAAAGTCCATTTAAACTCAGCCTTCTGGGTAGCTCACCCAAGAGCCCGCAGATTGAGCGTGCCTTGTCTCGACCAGGCAATGGGAAGGTGAGTTGGCGTTTCTCGGCATCCATGCTTAGGCCCCTGCTCTCGAGTCTTTCTGTATGGGGCATCCTGGAACCATCCAATAGTACTCGACTGTCCTGAAGAAGGAAACTTTGAAGTTTGGAGCAGCTCACAACTCCCAGCGTAGGGAAACCTCCCTGGCCTCATGACGCCCCCACCCCCTTCAGGAAGGGGCCGTCATGGACACAAACTCCAGCTTGAGACAACATCTGATACTCGCCCTGACCTCGGATGCAGGAGATCACGATTCAGCCTCTGCACAGTGTGCCCAAACCTCGTGCTACCTTGTGTTTTCATACTTCCTTCCTCACACTCCTGGCAAACATGTCCTCAAGACTTGGAATTCTGGAACCAAAATGCAGCCCTATGCTGGCCCTCCAGAAGAAAAACGTTGCTCTATGGGGATCTCCATAAACCCCAAATGAGGATCAACCTGCTCAGTTCTCGACCTCACCCCAATTGGATTGTTCGGGTTGTCCATTCATCCCTCCCCAGAGCTCTGCTTTGGAATCCCTCTTTTGGTGGGACACCTGAGGTAACAAAACTAAAAGGACTCCTCCCATCCTTCAGATTGACCCAAAACAATTGGTATTGGACCAAATTCACGGAGAGGAAGTCTCGTCCATGGCCCATGAGGCCTCCCTGAGATTCCACAGCCATCGTTGACAACAAATCCAGAGACAAAAGTCTGAGCAAGCGCCTCACACTCGCTCTTTTGTCGTATCCCGAAGAGTTCTCCTCACGGTCTGTAGATCGGGCCTGCCATACCTACATCCCAAACCTAAGCCGAGTTTGTGTTTTCAGACTTCTGTCCCCACATTCCTGGCCCACAGACCCTTCAGGCTGGGGTCCCTGGAGCCACACATCAGGACTGTGCCTGTCCATACCACAGGAATTTTGCCCATTCCATTGTCCACAACCGTACAAATTAGGAAAAACCTCCAGTGTCCCCAAGGACATCCCAATAATGTAGGCCGCCCAGGACAAACAAGGGTCATCTGAAACCAGCTGAGCATCTACCTCTACTCAGCGTAGATGGATGTCCCCAGAGAAGAAGATTGAATCAGACAGGCCCCTAGGCCTGAATCAGATTCACTGCTTTCGGTTACAGGTATCTCTCCTCAGAGGCCTGGTTTCCAATATTAACATATGGGGATTTCATGAGGCAGCAATCAGAACAAATCTCTACTCCACATGGGAAAATTATTCTTTGAAGATGTCTCAAAACCTCCAGTTAGGAGAATTCTTCAGGGCCTCTGTGCCACTGCCCCATTACAAGGTCTCCATTGACACAAAAACACATTAGGCCCCATCCACAGGAGAGTCCATTTCAACTGAGTGTATTCGGTTGCTCCACGAGATCCAGAAGATTTAACTTGTCTTGTTGCTAGGAGACAATTGGCATGTGAGGTGGCCTACCCCGCCTTCCATCCTTAAAACCCTGCTCGGAATCGTTGGCCTGGAGCCAACCAACAGGTCTCAATTGTCCTGCAGAAGAATCTTTGCAGTTGGGATCTTCTCAGAACTCCCATCGTGTGAGAACCCCCATGGCCACATGATCCCCCCTCTTCATAAAGGGGCCATCAGGGACATAATGTCCAACCTGAGCGATCGTCTGATCCTCACCCTGACTTAAGATGCACGAGATCTCGGTTCAGGTCTGTATATTGTGCCTGCCATGTCCTCACCCAGAAACCTAAGGCTTGCTTGTGTCCTCAGACTTCTGTCCACAGACTACTGGCTCACAAGCCCTCCAGTTTGGCAATCCAGAACTACAATTCAGCACTCTACCTGCCCTGCAGAAGAAATACATTGCCCTCTGGGGCTACCTAGAAACCCCAAATGAAGATCAACCTGCACGACACTTCGCTATACCCAAAATATATAGGATGACCTGGGCAATAATGCCCTTTCTGACACAGCCTGAGCCTGGACCTCCTAGGCCCACCCAGACAGCTGGCTACAAACTGAGAACTTCAGACCTCCCATGGCCTTAGGTCGTTATCCCTTCCCAACCTCAGTTTTCAGGCTTCAGAACCTAGACCTTATCTCCAATCACTGCCCAGGTTTGCAAATGATGCAGAAATCAGAACTCCTTCCCGATGGCAGGAAAACTTGTGGTTGGCATGTTGTCCAACGTTCAGTGTAGTGGAAACCAGTGTGTCCTGTGAGGCCCCGCCATTGCTCGCGGTCCAGATAGGTAGCAAACACACATTGTGACCCTCAGCCTTAGCCCAGTCCTCAGGTAAGGCCTCTCAGTGGCTGGATGAAGAGACAGCATATTGGGCTTGCCATGTCCCTAGGCCCCAATTTTTAACCATAGTTCGTGTTGTCCCTTCACTCTTCCCCAGGGCTCTGCTTTGGAATTCCTCTTTTGGTGGGACACCTGATGTAACAACCCTGAAAGGAGTCGTCCATCCAACAGATTCACGAAAAACAATTGGGATATGGCCAAATCAACAGAGAGCAAGATTCGTCCATGGCCCATGAGGCCTCCTCGACATTCCACGGCCATCGCTGATACAAATCCAGAGACAAAAGCCTAAGCAAGCGCCTCAGACTCGCACTATCTTCATATCCTGGAGATGTCTTCTCATGGTTTGTAGATCGGGCCTGACATACCTATGTCCCCAAACATAAGCTGAGTTTGTGTTTTCAGACTTCTGTCCTCAAAGTCCTGGGCCACATACCCTCCTGGCTGGGGACCCTGGAGCCACACATTAGGACTGTGCCTACCCAATCCATGGGAATTCTGCCCATTCCATTGTCCAAAATCGTACAAATTAGGAGAACCCTCCAAAGTCCCTGAGGCAATCCCAATAGTATAGGTCGCCCGGGACAAAAAAGGTCCGTCTGACACCAGCTGAGCATCTACTTCCACTCATACCCTAGATGGATGTCCCCAGAGAAGAAGATGGAACCAGACAGGACCTAGGCCAAAATCGGATCCATTGCTTTGGTTTACAGGCATGTCTCCTCAAAACCCTGAATTTCAATACCAGCATTGGGGTTTTCCTGAGGCACCCATCAGAACAAACCTCGTCTCCACAAGGAAACTTGTGCATGTGAGCTATGTCAAAAGCTTAGGAGAATACTTCAGGGTCCCGGTGCCAAAGCCCCATTCCAAGGCCCTCATGGACACAAACACTCATTAGACCCATCCTCAGGAAAGTCCATTTCAACTCAGCCACCTCGGTTCCTTCCGCAGAGCCATCAGATCTAAACTGTCTTGTCGCTACGAGACAATTGGAATGCGAGGCGGGCTTCCTAGGCATCCATCCTCGAACTTTGGTCTGGACTCATCCATATGGGATGTCCTGGAGAGCTGTCCAACAGGTCTCAATTCTCCCGCAGAAGGAATCCTTGGAGGGGTCATCCCACTACTCCCAAAGTGGGAAAACCTACACGGCCTCGAGATTCGGCTCCCTTTATGAAGGGGCCGTCATGAACAGAAAATCCAAGCTGAGCCAACGTCTGATACTCGCTCTGACTTCAGATGCATGAGATATTGCTTCAGATCTTCAGGGGGTACATGCCGTGCCCTCGCCCTGAAACTGAAGTCTAGCTGTCCCTAGGACCCAATTTTAACCAGATTTCTGGTTGTCCAATCGCCCCTCCCCAGGGCTCTACTCTGGATTCCCTCATTTGGTGGGACCCCTGAGTTTGAAAAAAAAAACAAAACAAAACAAAACAACAACAACAAAAAAAAAACGGACTTCTTCCGTCCCACAGAATGACCCCAAACTCTTTGGATTGGGCCAAACCCCCAGGGAGTAAGTCTCGTCCATTTCCCATGAAGTCACCCGGAAATTTCATGACCATGAATGGCATGATATCCAGAGATTAATACTTGAGCAAGTGCCTCACACTCACCCTTTTTTCATATCCCAAAGAGTTCTCCTCATGGTCTGTAGATCAGACCTGCCATACCTATGACCCGAAACAAAATCCGAGTTTGTGTTTTCAGACAACTGTCCAAACAGCCCTGGCCTACACAGCCTACAGGCTTAGGCCCCTGGAGCCAAGCTGAGGACTGTACTTGCCCTCTCCAAGGGAATTCTGTGTGCCCAATCCAATGGCCACAATGCTACTAATAGGATAAACCTCCAAAGTCCCTGAGGCCATCCCAATAGTGGTGGCTTCCCAGGACAAACAGGAGCAATCTGAGCCCATCTGAGAACGTACCTGCACTCAGACTTGTAGACTGATATCCCCAGAGGTAAAAAGGAACGAACAGGCCCCTAGGCACTAATCGGATCCATTGCTTTAGTTTCCAGGCATCTCTATTCAGAGGCCTGGATTTCAGTACCAGCATATGGCTGTTTCTTGACTCACCCACCAGAACAAATCTCATCTACACATGGGAAACTTGCACGTGGGAGTGATGTCAAAGCCTCTGTTTAGGAGAACCCTTAATGGCCCCAGTGCCACCGCGTCATTCCAAGGTATCCATAGACACAAAAACACATTAGGACCCATCTACAGGAGAGTCCATTTCAACTGAGCGTATTCGGTTGCTCCGCGAGATCCAGCAGATCTAACTTGTCTTGTTGCTAGGAGACAATTGGAATGCGAGGTGGGCTACCCAGCCATCGATCCTTAGAACCCTGCTCGGAATCGTTAGCCTGGAGCTTACCAACAGGTCTCAATTGTCCTGCAGAAGAATCTTTGAAGTTGGGAGCTTCTCACAACTCCCATCGTGAGAAAACACCCATGGCCTCGTGATCCCCCCCCCCCCTTCATGAAGTGGCCTTCAGGGACATAAGGTCCAACCTGAGCGATCGTCTGATCCTCACCCTGACTTCAGATGCACGAGATCTCGGTTCAGGTCTGTATATTGTGCCTGCCATGTCCTCACCCAGAAACCTAAGCCTAGCTTGTATCCTCAGACTTCCGTCCTCAGACTAATGGCCCACAAGCCCTCCAGTTTGGCAATCTAGAATTACAATGCAGCACACTGCTTGCGCTCCAAAAGAAAAACATTGCCCTCTGGCGCTACCCAGAAACCCCAAATGAAGATCAACCTGCACGCCACTTGGCTGTACCCAAAATATATAGGCTGACCTGGGCAATAATGCCCTTTCTGACAGAGCCTGAGCCTGGACCTCCTGGCCCCAGCCAGACAGCTTGCCGCTCACTGAGTACATCGGACCAGCCATTGCCTTAGGTCGTTATCTCTTCCTAACCTAGGTATTCAGGATTCAGATCCTAGACCTTATCTCCAATCACTGCCCAGTTTTGAAAAATGATGCAGCAATCAGAACTCCTGCCCAAATGCAAGAACCTTGTGGTTGGCTTGTTGTCCAACGTTCAGTGTAGTGGAGACCTGTTTGTCCGATGAAGCCTCGCCATTGCTCGCGGGCCACATAGGTGGCAAACTCACATTGTGACCCTCAGCCTTAGCCCAGTCCTCAGGTAAGGCCTCTCAGTGGCTGGATGAAGAGACAGCATATTGGGCTTGCCATGCCCATAGGCCCCAATTTTTTTTTTTTTAATTTTTTATTTTTTATAAACATATATTTTTATCCCCAGGGGTACAGGTCTGTGAATCACCAGGTTTACACACTTCACAGCACTCACCAAAGCACATACCCTCCCCAATGTCCATAATCCCACCCCCTTCTCCCAAACCCCCTCCCCCCGGCAACCCTCAGTTTGTTTTGTGAGATTAAGAGTCAATTATGGTTTGTCTCCTTCCCAATCCCATCTTGTTTCATTTATTCTTCTTCTACCCACTTAAGCCTCCATGGTGCATCACCACTTCCTCATATCAGGGAGATCATATGATAGTTGTCTTTCTCTGCTTGACTTATTTCGCTAAGCATGATACCCTCTAGTTCCATCCATGTTGTTGCAAATGGCAAGATTTCATTTCTTTTGATGGCTGCATAGTATTCCATTGTGTATATATACCACATCTTCTTGATCCATTCATCTGTTGATGGACATCTAGGTTCTTTCCATAGTTTGGCTATTGTGGACATTGCTGCTATTATTATTCGGGTGCATGTGTCCCTTTGGATCACTACATTTGTATCTTTAGGGTAAATACCCAATAGTGCAATTGCTGGGTCATAGGGCAGTTCTATTTTCAACATTTTGAGGAACCTCCATGCTGTTTTCCAGAGTGGCTGCACCAGCTTGCATTCCCACCAACAGTGTAGGAGGGTTCCCCTTTCTCCGCATCCTCGCCAGCATCTGTCATTTCCTGACTTGTTGATTTTAGCCATTCTGACTGGTGTGAGGTGATATCTCATTGTGGTTTTGATTTGTATTTCCCTGATGCCGAGTGATATGGAGCACTTTTTCATGTGTCTGTTCGCCATCTGGATGTCTTCTTTGCAGAAATGTCTGTTCATGTCTTCTGCCCATTTCTTGATTGGATTATTTGTTCTTTGGGTGTTGAGTTTGCTAAGTTCTTTATAGATTCTGGACACTAGTCCTTTATCAGATATTTCGTTTGCAAATATCTTCTCCCATTCTGTCAGTTGTCTTTTGATTTTGTTAACTCTTTCCTTTGCTGTGCAAAAGCTTTTGATCTTGATGAAATCCCAGTAGTTCATTTTTTTTTTCCCTTGCTTCCCTTGCCTTTTGTGTTGTTCCTAGGAAGATGTTGCTGCGGCAGAGGTCGAAGAGGTTGCTGCCCGTGTTCTCCTCAAGGATTTTGATGGATTCCTTTCGTACATTGAGGTCCTTCATCCATTTTGAGTCTATTTTTTTGTGTGTGGTGTAAGGAAATGGTCCAATTTCATTTTTTCTGCATGTGGCTGTCCAATTTTCCCAGCACCATTTATTGAAAAGGCTGTCTTTTTTCCATTGGACATTCTTTTCCTTTGTCGAAGATTAGTTGACCATAGATTTGAGGGTCTATTTCTGGGCTCTCTATTCTGTTCCATTGATCTATGTGTCTGTTTTTGTGCCAGTACCATGCTGTCTTGATGATGACAGCTTTGTAGTAGAGCTTGAAGTCCGGAATTGTGATGCCACCAACGTTGGCTTTCTTTTTCAATATCCCTTTGGCTATTCGAGGTCTTTTCTGGTTCATATAAATTTTAGAATTATTTTAGGCCCCAATTTTTAACCATAGTTCGGGTTGTCCCTACACTCTTCCGCAGGGTTCTGCTTTGGAATTCCGCTTTTGGTGGGACACCTGATGTAACAACCCTGAAAGGAGTACTCCATCCAACAGATTGACGAAAAACAATTGGGATTGGGCCAAATCCACAGAGAGGAAGATTCGTCCATGGCCCATGAGGCCCCCTCGATATTCCTCGGCCATCGCGGAAACAAAATCCAGAGACAAAAGCCTGAGCAAGCACCTCAGACTCGCACTATCTTCATATCCTGAAGATGTCTTCTCATGGTTTGTAGATCGGGCCTGCCATACCTACGTCCCCAAACATAAGCTGAGTTTGTGTTTTCAGACTTCTGTCCTCAAAGTCCTGGGCCACACACCATCCAGGCTGGGGACCCTGGAGCCACACATTAGGACTGTGCCTACCCAATCCATGGGAATTCTGCCCATTCCATTGTCCAAAATCGTACAAATTAGGAGAACCCTCCAAAGTCCCTGAGGCCATCCCAATAGTTTAGGTCGCCAGGGACAAAAAAGGTCAGTCTGACACCAGCTGAGCATCTACCTCCACTTATACCCTAGATGGATGTCCCCAGAGAAGAAGATGGAACCAGACAGGACCCTAGGCCAAAATCGGATCCATTGCTTTGGTTTACAGGCATGTCTCCTCAAAACCCTGGGTTCCAATACAAGCATTGGGGGGTTTTCCTGAGGCACCCATCAGAACCAAACTCGTCTCCTCAAGGAAACTTGTGCATGGGAGCTATGTCAAAAGCTGAGGAGAATACTTCAGGGTCCCGGTGCCACCGCAACATTCCAAGGCCCTCATGGACACAAACACACATTAGACCCATCCTCAGGAAAGTCCATTTCAACTCAGCCTCCCTGGTTGCTCCCGCAGAGCCATCAGATCTAAACTGTCTAGTCGCTAGGAGACAATTGGAATGCGAGGCGGGCTTCCCAGGCATCCAGCACTCTGCCTGCCCTCTAGAAAAAATATATTGCCTAATGAGCTGCCCAGGCAGCTGAAATGAGAATAAACCTACAAGGCACTCGTATGTACCCAAATTATAGAGTCTAAACTGGGCAGTAATGCACTGTCTGACACAACGTGAGCCAGAACCTCCTGATAAACACCCAGACAGCTGACCGCACACTGAGCACATCAGACCCGCCATGGCCTAAGGTCATCATCTCTGCCCTACCTCAGTTTTCAGGCTTCAGAACCTAGACCATATCTCCAATCACTGCCCAGGGGTGACTGTGATGCAGAAATCAGACTCCAGCTTACCCATGGCAAGAAACCTTTTGGTTGCCATGTTGTCCTACATTCAGTGTAGGAGAAACCAGTATTCACACTGAGGCCCCGCCCATTCTTGTGTGCGACGAGGGCATAAAAACGCATTGTGAACCTCAGCATGATTCCTGTCCTCTAGTACGTCCTCTCAGTGGCTGGACCACTAGATGTCATAATGGGCTTGACATGTCCCTAGGCCCCAAATTTATCCAGATTTCTGGTTGTCCGTCGCCCCTACCCAGGGCTCTACTCTGGAATCCCTCATTTAGTGGGACATCTGAGGTTGAAAACCAAAACAAAAAAACAAATCAACAACAACAAAAAAACGGACTTCTTCCATCCCACAGAGTGAGGCCAAAATCCTTGGACGGGGCCAAACCCCTAGAGAGTAGACTCGTCCATTTCCCATGAAGTCACCCGGAAATTTCAGGACCATGAGTGACATGATATTTAGAGACAAAAACTTGAGCAAGAGCCACACACTCGCCCATTTTTCATATCCCAAAGAGTTCTCCTAATGGTCTTTAGATCAGTCCTGCCATACCTATGACCCGAAACATAAGCCGAGTTTGTGTTTTCAGACAACTGTCCCAACAGCACTGGCCTACACGCCCTACAGGCTCAGGCCCCTGAGGCCAAACCTGACGACTGTGCTTGCCCTCTCCATGGGATTTGTATATGTCATTCCAATGGCCACAACCCTACTAATAAGATAAACCTCCAAAATTCCTGAGGCCATCCCAATAGTTGTGGCTTCCCAGGACAAACAGGGCAATCTGAAGCCATCTGAGCACCTACCTGCACTCAGTCCCGTAGACTGATGTCCCCAGAGGTAATAAGGAGTGAACAGGCACCTAGGCAGCTTTCGGATCCATTGCTTTGGTTTGCAGGCATCTCTCCTCAGAGGCTTGGATTTCAAAACCAGCATATGGCTGTTTCTTGACTCACCCATCAGAAAAATCTCATGTACACATGGGAAACTTGCACGTTGGAGCTGTGTGAAAGCCTCTGTTTAGGAGAACCCTTCAGGGCCACAGTGCCACCGCTTCATTCCAAGGTCTCCATAGACACAAAATCATATTAGGACACAACCACGGGAGAGTCCATTAAAACTAAGCCTCCACTTTTGCTCCCCCAGATCCAGCAGGTCTAACCTCTCTTGTTGCTTGGAGACAATTGGAATGCGAAGTGGGCTACCCAGCCATCCAGCCTTAGAAGCCTGCTCGGAATCGTTGGCCTGGAGCCAATTAACAGGTCTCAATTGTCGTGCAGAAGAATCTTTGCAGTTGGCAGCTTCTCACAAGTCCCATCGTGGGAAAACCCCCATGGCCACATGATCCACCGCCCCTTCAAGAAGGGGCCATCAGGGACAGAATGTCCAACCTGAGCGATCATCTGATCCTCGCCCTGACTTCAGATGCACGAGACCTCGATTCAGGTCTGTAGATTGTGCCTGCCAAATCCTCACCCAGAAACCTAGGCCTAGCTTGGGTTCTCATACTACCGTCATCAGACTACTGGCCCACAAGCCCTCCAGTTTGGCAATCCAGAACTACAATGCAGCATTCTGCCTGCCCTCCAGAAGAAAAACATTGCCCTCTGGGGCTACCCAGAATCCCCAAATGAAGATCAACCTGCACGCAATTCAGCTCTACCCCAAATATATAGGCTGCCCTGGGCACTAATGCCCTTTCTGACACAGCCTGAGCCTGGACATCCTGGCCCCAACCAGACAGCTGGCCGCACACTGAGCACATCGGACCCGCCATGGCCTTAGGTCGTCATCTCTTCTCAACCCCGGGTACAGGCTTCAGAACCTAGACCTTATCCCCAATCACGGCCCGGGTTTGAAAATGATGCAGACATCAGAACTCTTTCCCCATGGCAAGAAATCTTGTGGTTGGCATGTTGTCCAAGGGTCAGTGTACTTGAAACCAGTGTGCCCCCCTGAGGACCCGCCCATGCTTGCGGCACACATTGGTCACAAAAACACATTGTGACCGTCAGCCTGAGCCCAGTCCTCAGGTAAGGCCTCTCAGCGGCTGGATGGAGAGACAGCATATTGGGCTTGCCATGCCCCTAGGGCCCAATTTTTAACCATAGTTCGGGTTGTCCCTTCACTCTTCCCCAAAGCTCTGCTTTGGAATTCCTCTTTGGTGAGACACCTGAGGAAACAAACCTGAAAGGAATCCTCCCATCGCACAGATTGACGAAAAACAATTGGGATCGGGCCAAGTCCACAGAGAGCAAGATTCGTCCATGGCCCTAGAGGCCTCTCCAACATTCCACGGCCATCGCTGATACAAAATCCAGAGACAAAAGCCTGATCACGCGACTCAGACTCGCTCATTCTTCATATCCTGAAGAGTTCTTCAGATAAGAACCTACACGGCACTCGAATGCACCCAATATATATAGTCTAACCTGGGCACTAATGCACTGTCTGACAACCTGAGCCCGGACCTCGTGACCAACACCCAGACAGCTGACCGCACACTGAGCACATCAGACCCGCCATGGCCTTAGGTCATCATCTCTTCCCTACCTCAGTTTTTTCAGGCTTCAGAACCTAGACCCTATCTCCAATCACTGCCCAGCGGTGACTGTGATGCAGAAATCAGAACTCTTCCTTACCCATGGCAAGAAACCTTGTGGTTGGCATGCTGTCCAACGTTCAGTGTAGGAGAAACCAGCATTCACCCTTAGGCCCCGCCCATTTTTAGTGCGACGAGGGCATAAACACGCATTGTGTCCCTCAGCGTGAGTCCTGTCCTCTAGTACGTCCTCTCAGTGGCTGGACCATTAGATGTCATAATGGGCTTCACATGTCCCTAGGCCCCAATTTTTAACCAGATTACTGGTTGTCCAGTCGCCCCTCCCCAGGGCTCTACTCTGGAATCCCTCATTTTGTGGGACACCTGAGTTTGAAAAAAAAAAAAAACAAAACAAATCAAAACAACAACAGAGCAACGGACTTCTTCCATCCCACAGAATGACTCCAAACTCTTTGGACGGGGCCAAACCCCCAGAGAGTAAGACTCACCCATTTCCCCTGAAGTCACCCGGAAATTTCACGACCATGATTGACACGATATCCAGAGACAAAAGTTGAGCAGTGCCTCACACTCACCCTTTTTTCATATCCCGAAGAGTTCTCCTCATGGTCTGTAGATCAGTCCTGCCATACCTATGACCCGAAACATAAGCCGAGTTTGTGTTTTCAGGCAACTGTCCAAACAGCCCTGGCCTACACACCCTACAGTCTCAGGCCCCTAGAGCCAAACCTGACGAATGTGATTGCCCTCTCAAAGGGAATTGTATCTGCCCATTCCAATGGCCACAACCCACCTAAGAGTATAAACCTCCAAAGTCCCTGAGGCCATCCCAATATTTGTGGCTTCCCAGGACAAATGGGGTAATCTGGGCTCATCTGAGCACATACCGGCACTGAGACCCGTAGACTGATGTCCCCAGAGGTAAAAAGGAACGAACAGGCCCCTAGGCACCTATCGGTTCCATTGCTTTGGTTTCCAGGCATCTCTCCTCAGAGCCCTAGATTTCAATAACAGCTTATGGCTGTTTCTTGTCTCACCCATCAGAGTGTCCATTTCAACTCAGCCTCCTCGGTTGCTCCTCAGATCCAGCAGATCTAACCTGACTTGTTGCTTGGAGACAATTGGAATGCGAGGTGGGCTACCCAGCAATCCATCCTTAAACCCTGCTCGGATTCGTTGTCATGGAGCCAACCAACAGGTCTCAATTGTTCTGAAGAACCATCTTTGCAGTTGGAAGCTTCTCACAACCTCCATCGTGGGAAAACACTCATGGCCTCGTGATCCACCCCCCCCTTCAAGTAGGGGCCATCAGCGACAGAATTTCAAACCTGAGCGATCGTCTGTTTCTCGACCTGACTGCAGATGCACGATATCTCGATCAGGTCTGTAGACTGTGCCTGCCATATCCTCACCCAGAAACCTAGGCCTAGCTTGGGTCCTCGGATTTCCGTCCTCAGACTTCTGGCCCACAAGCCCTCCAGTTTGGCAATCCAGAACTACAATGCAGCACTCTGCCTGCCTTCCAGAAGAAAAACATTGCCCTCTGGGCTACCCAGAAACCACAAATGAGGATGAACCTGCACGGCATTCGGCTGTACCCCAAATATATAGGCTGACCTGGGACCTAATGCTCTTTCTGACACGGCCTGAGCCTGTACTTCCTGGCCCCACCCAGGCAGCTGACCGCACAATGAGCACATCGGACCCACCATGGCCTTAGGTGGTCATCTCTTCTCAACCTCGATTTTCAGGCTTCAGAACTTAGACCTTATCTCCAATCACGGCCCGGGTTTGAAAATGTGCAGAAATCAGAACTCTTTCCCCATGGCAAGAAACCTTGTGGTTGGCATGTTGTCCAAGGTTCAGTGTCGTTGAAACCAGTGTGGCCCAAGAGGCCCCACACATGCTTGCGGCCCACATTGTTCACAAACACACATTGTGACCCTCAGCCTGAGCCCAGTCCTCAGGTAAGGCATCTCATTGGCTGGATGGAGAGACAGCATATTGGGCTTTCCATGCCCCTAGGCCCCCATTTTTAACCATAGTTCGGGTTGTCCCTTCACTCTTCCCCAGGGCTCTGCTTTGGAATTCCTCTTTTGGTGGGACACCTGAGGTAACAAACCTGAAAGGAGTCCTCCCATCCCACAGATTGACGAAAAACAATTGGGATCGGGCCAAGTCCACAGAGAGCAAGATTCGTCCACGGCCCATGAGGCCTTCCCAACATTCCACGGCCATCGCTGATACGAAATCCAAGGACAAAAGGCTGAGCACGCGCCTCAGACTGGCTCATTTTTAATATCCTGAGGAGTTCTTCAGATAAGAACCTACACGGCACTCGAATGCACCCGAAATATATAGTCTAACCTGGGCACTAATGCACTGTCTGACAACCTGAGCCCGGACCTCGTGACCAACACCCAGACAGCTGACCGCACACTGAGCACATCAGACCCGCCATGGCGTAATATCATCATCTCTTCCCTACCTCAGTTTTCAGGCTTCAGAACCTAGACCTTATCTCCAATCACTGCCCAGGGGTGACTGTGATACAGAAATCAGAACTCTTCCTTACTCAAGGCAAGAAACCTTGTGGTCGGCATGTTGTCCAACGTTCAGTGTAGGAGAAACCAGCATTCACCCTGAGGCCCTGCCCATTCTTGAGTGCGACTAGGGCATAAACACGCATTTTGACCCGGAGCGTGAGTCCTGTCCTCTAGTACGTCCTCTAAGTGGCTCGACCATTAGATGTCATAATGGGCTTGACATGTCCCTAGGCCCCAATTTTATCCAGATTTCTGGTTGTTCAGTCCCCCTACCCAGGGCTCTACTCAGGAATCACTCATTTGGTGGGAAACCTGAGGTTGAAAAACAAAACAAAACAAATCAACAACAACAGAACAACGGACTTCTTCCATCCCACAGAACGACCCCAAACTCTTTGGAGGGGGCCAAACTCCTAGAGAGTAAGACACGTCCATTTCCCATGAAGTCACCCGGAAATTTCACGACCATGAGTGACACGATATCCAGAGACAGAAAGTTGAGCAAGAGCCTCACACTCGCCCTTTTTTCATATCCCGAAGAGTTCTCCTCATGGTCTGTAGATCAGTCCTGCCATACCTATGACCCCAAACATAAGCCGAGGTTGTGTTTTCAGACAACTGTCCAAACAGCCCTGGCCTACACACCCCACAATCTCAGGCCCCTGGAGCCAAACCTGACGACTGTGCTTGCCCTCTCCAAGGGAATTGTGTGTGCCTATTCCAATGGCCACAACCCTATTAATAGGATAAACCTCCAAATTCCCTGAAGCCATCCCAATATTTGTGGCTTCCCAGGACAAACAGGGGCAATTTTGGCCCATGTGAGCACATACCGGCACTCAGACCCGTAGACTGATGTCCCCAGAGCTAAAAAGGAACGAACAGGCCCCTAGGCACCTATCGGATCCATTGCTTTGATTTCGAGGCATCTGTCCTCAGAGGCCTGGATTTCAATAACAGCATATGGCTGTTCTTCACTCACCCATCAGAACAAATCTCATCTACACATGGGAAACTTGCACGATGGAGCTGTGTGTAAGCCTCTCTTTAGGAGAACCCTTCAGGGCCCCAGTGCCACTGCTTCATTCCAAGGTCTCCATAGACACAAAATCATATTAGGACACATCCACGGGAGAGTCCATTTCAATTCAGCCTCCTCGATTGCTCCCCCAGATCCAGCAGATCTAACCTGTCTTGTTTCTTGGAGACAATTGGAATGCGAGGTGGGCTACCCAGCCATCCATCCTGAGAACCCTGCTCAGAATCGTTGTCCTGGAGCAACCAAAGGGTCTCAATTGTCCTGCAGAAGAATCTTTGCAGTTGGGAGCTTCTCACAACTCCCATCGTGGGAAAACACCCCCATGGCCTCGTGATCCACCCCCCCTTCAAAAAGGGGCCATCATGGGAGTTCTGATTTCTACAACACAGTCACCACTGGGCAGTGATTGGAGATAAGGTCTAGGTTCTGAAGCCTGAAAACTGAGGTAGGGAAGAGATGATGACCTAAGGCCATGGCTGGTCTGATGTGCTCAGTGTGCGGTCAGCTGTCTGGGTGTTGGTCTCCAGGTCCGGGCTCAGGTTGTCAGACAGTGCATTAGTGCCCAGGTTATAGTGTATATTTTGGGTGCATTCGAGTGCCGTGTAGGTTCTTATCTTAAGAACTCCTCAGGATATGAAGAATGAGCGAGTCTGAGGCGTGTGCTCAGGCTTTTGTCTCTGGATTTTGAATCAGCGTTGGCCGTGGAATGTTCCTGAATGGGGGGGGGGGGGAACACGAGGCCATGGGGCTTCTCCCAATGGGAGTTGTGAGAAGCTCCCAACTGCAAAGATTCTTCTGCAGGACAATTGAGACCTGTTGGTTGGCTCCAGGACAACGATTCCGAGCAGGGTTCTAAGGATGGATGGCTGGGTAGCCCACCTCGCATTCCAATTGTCTCCAAGCAACATTACAGGTTAGATCTGCTGGATCTGGGGAAGCAACCGAGGAGGATGAGTTGAAATGGACTCTCCCGTGGATGTGTTCTAATATGATTTTGTGTCTATGGATACCTTGGAATGAAGCGGTGGCACTGGGGCCCTGACGGGTTCTACTAAAGAGGGGCTTTCACACAGCTCCATCGTGCAAGTTTCCCATGTGTAGATGAGATTTGTTCTGATGGGTGAGTCAAGAAACAGCCATATGCTGTTATTGAAATCCAGGCCTCTGAGGAGAGATGCCTGGAAACCAAAGCAATGGATCTGATAGATGCCTAGGGGCCTATTCTTTCCTTTTTAACTCTGGGGACATCAGTCTAAGGGTCTGAGTGCCGGTAGGTGCTCAGATGGGCCCAGATTGCCCCTGTTTGTACTGGGAAGCCACAAATATTGGGATGGCCTCAGGGACTTTGGAGGTTTATCCTAATAATAGGGTTGTGGCCATTGGAATGGGCTCACACAATTCCCTTGGAGAGGGCAAGCACAGTCGTTAGGTTTGGCTCCAGGGGCCTGAGCCTGTAGGGTTGTAGGCCAGGGCTGTTTGGACAGTTGTCTGAAAACACAAACTCGGCTTATGTTTCGAGTCATATGTATGGCAGGACTGATCTACAGACATGAGGAGAACACTTAGGGATTTGAAAAAAGGGCGAGTGTGAGGCTCTTGATCAAGTTTTTGTCTCTAGATATCGTGTCACTCATGATCGTGAAATTTCCGGGTGACTTAATGGGAAATGGACGAGTCTTACTCTCTGGGGTTTTGGCCCCGTCCAAAGAGTTTGGGGTCATTCTGTGGGATGGAAGAAGTCCGTTGTTCTGTTGTTGTTGATTTGTTTTGTTTTGTTTTTCAACCTCAGGTGTCCCACCAAATGAGGGATTCCGGAGTAGAGCCCTGGGTAGGGGCGACTGGACAACCAGAAATCTGGTTAAAAATTGGGGCCTAGGGACATGTCAAGCCCATTATGAAATCTAATGGTCCAGTCACTGAGAGGACGTACTAGAGGACAGGAGTCACGCTGAGGGTCACAATGCGTGTTTATGCCCTCGTCGCACTCAAGAATGGGCGGGGCCTCAGGGTGAATGCTGGTTTCTCCTACACTGAACGTTGGATAACATGCCAACCACAAGGTTTCTTGCCATGGGTAAGGAAGAGTTCTGATTTCTGCATCACAGTCACCCCTGGGCAGTGATTGGAGATAAGGTCTAGGTTCTGAAGCCTGAAAACTGAGGTAGGGAAGAGATGATGACCTAAGGCCTTGTCGGGTCTGTTGTGCTCAGTGTGCGGTCAGCTGTCTGGGTGTTGGTCACGAGGTCTGGGCTCAGGTTGTCAGATATTGCATTAGTGCCCAGGTTAGACTATATATTTTGGGTGCATTGGAGTGCCGTGTAGGTTCTTATCTGAAGAACTCTTCAGGATATGAAGAATGAGCGAGTATGAGGCGTGTGCTCAGGCTTTTGTCTCTGGTTTTTGTAACAGCGATGGCCGTGGAATGTTGGGGAAGCCTGAAAGCCTGATGGGCCATGGACGAATCTTGGTCTCTGTGGACTTGGCCCGATCCCAATTGTTTTTCGTCAATCTTGGGATGCGACGACTCCTTTCAGGTTTATTACCTCAGGTGTCCCAGTAAAAGAGGAATTCCAAAGCAGAGCCCTGGGTAAGAGTGAAGGGACAAAACGAACTATGGTTAAAAATTGGGGACTGGGGGCATGGCAAGCCCAATATGCTGTCTCTCCATCCAGCCACTGAGAGGCCTTACCTGAGGACTGGGCTCAGGCTGAGGGTCACAATGTGTGTCTGTGACCAATGTTGCCCGCAAGCTTGGGCGGGTCCTCATGGTCCCACACTTGTTTCAACTACACTGAACCTTGGAAACCATGCCAACCACAAGGTTTCTTGCCATGGGGAAAGAGTTCTGATTTCTGCATCATTTTCAAACCCGGGCCTTAATTGGAGATAAGGTCTAGGTTCTGAAGCCTGAAAACCGAGGTTGAAAAGAGATGACGACCTAAGGCCATGTCGGGTCCTGTGGAGAGCCATCCAGCAGATGCAAGGAGTCACGTAGACGGGAGTGCCTGACGATTGAGGAACTGAGAATGATTGGTTTAGGAGGATGTGGGTGCGCTCGTGGCTGACGCACACAGCACCAGGAGCCAAGAGATAAACGCATGATCACCGCTAGAGAACAATAGAGTCCTGTATGGTTACATAAGGGTCCACAAGGACACTGCGTGCACGGCGTTATGATTGGCCAAATAGGGAGGCGAGAACGGGTGAACTTCGTGAATAAATACTGCTGTAAGTGCTTGGTGCGGCGCGGCCGCCATTACTCATAAAATAAGCTTGCCACTCACCTCGTCTGCGGGTCGTTTTTTGCGGGCCGAGAGCGATAACTGGTGCCGAAACCCGGCATCCCTATCTCCAGACACAGAACGAGGATCGAGATAAGAGCAACGATAAGGTAAAGAGTGCACCTATTTCTGTCTATTGACAGGGAAGTTCCCTGAAGACGATCGGACGTAAGGCTGTTTATGAAGTTCTTCAGGGACGATAAGAAGTTCCCCATAGACGATAAGACTTTAGGGTGTTTGTGAAGTTCTACGGGGACGATAAGGTAAAGTTTCCTCGGAATGGGGAACGATCTTTCTCGCTTGGAGGACTCCTTTAAAGATGTCCTCAAGACGAACGGTACCCTCTTAAAGGCCAAAACAGCGAGGGCCTTTTTGAAAGAAGTAGAAGAGATTGCCCCCTGGTTTATTGAAGAAGGGCTCCTAAATGTGCCACAGTGGGAAAACCTGGGTGAGGACTTAAAACGCTGCCCCTCTACATCCCCGGGGACTCTAGCTGTGTGGTCCTTGGTGAAGGTATGTTTGCAATCCCCCCCCGAGGGCCCTTGCAGCGAGCTGTACGACAGGGGGGCAAAGTCTTTGAGCAAATGAAGGAAGAGTCCCGTAAGGGCTCCTCCCGAGATTCTGAATCCGAAAGCGAAAGCTCAGAAGGGATGTCCGAACGCGAGTTACAGGAGCTAGGAAAAATAGAGGCAAATAACAAGAAAAGGGAATCTCCCGGTCTCCAGACAGACTTGGAGACCGTGAGGCAGCAACTTGAGGAAAAGAAGGCGGAATTGCAAAAGGCATTAGGAGAATTAAGAGTGCAGGGAGAAGTAATGGCGCAGCTGAAAACAGGGGCGGAAGCCGCAGTTGTGGCGCAGTCCAAATTAAAAACGGAAGTTACACCGCTTCCGCATTCTAGGCCCATGGCGCCACCCCTTGAGTGGCCCCCGCCTTATAGGCCCAGCTGCGCCAAGACGTGCTATTGTTCGGGCTGTACCGCGGAAAATTGGAGAGAGGTCCTTGGCCCAGGAAAAGGCTTTTTTCCAGTGTTAGAAGATCAGAATCAGCAGAGGTACCACCAGCCACTAGATTTCAAGTTGGTAAAGCAGCTTAAGGAGGCAGTCAGCGCCTATGGACCCAAGGCAGCTTTCACTGTCTCCCTTGTGGAGTCGCTGGGAACACTTTACCTCGCTCCTGAGGATTGGGCTAACTTGACCAGAGCGGTATTAAGTGGAGGACAATATCTAGAATGAAAAATCCAAAATCAGGACAATTGTCAGGACACAGCTCGGAGAAATGCGGCTGCAGGTAACCCACAATGGAGTTTGGAAATGCTGACGGGCACGGGGCCATACCTTGGGGCCCATGTGCACAGTACATACCCCCCTGCGGTGTATCAACAGGTAGCTACGGCAGCCCTCAAGGCTTGGAAGACTTTGAGAGGGGCAGGAGACTTGCAAGGCCAATTATCCAAAGTATTGCAAGGGCCTAACGAGCCCTATGCTGATTTTGTGGACAGGTTGATACAGACCACAGGTAGAATGTTCGGGGATGTTGATACAGCAATGCCACTTATCAAGCAGTTAGCCTATGAGAATGCCAATAAATGGTGTAGAGAGGCTATCAGACCCTGGAGATCAAAGGACTTATCAGCCTACATCAAAGTCTGTAGAGATATAACGGGGCCTATAATTCAGGGACAGGTTATGGCAGCGGCATTCACACAAGCCATGTACGGCCAGGAAGTAGTCCGCCCCAAAGGATGCTTTCAATGTGGCCAGGAAGGACACGTTAAGAGGAATTGCCTGCAGCGTGGAACCCAGGCAGGAAGAGCGCACCCAAAAGTACCGCCAGAAGGCTTAAGGCCTCGGCGTTGCCCGCGATGTAGGAAGGGAAATCACTGGGCACATGAATGTCGCTCCATGGAGGACACTGAGGGGAACCCGTTGCCTCCTAACAACTGGGGGAATTCAAAAAACGGGAGGCAGGGCCCCACCCCCCGGGGCCCGAATCAAATGTACGGGGTGGCAATGTCCCTACCTACCAAGCCGCGATGGGTTTTTCCCACCCTCCGATCAGGGGAGTCAATCCACGCAGGGCCCAGGAGAGCCACAACAGGTTCCGCCGGACTTGACGTCTGTGCCACCACCCGAATGGTCCTAACACCTGAAATGGGAGTGCAGGCCGTGCCATCTGACCTGCATGGAGGGCCTCCAAAAGGAACGGTGGGACTCCTCCTTGGTAGGAGCTCCTCCACTATGCGGGTACTTCAGGTCCACCTGGGAGTCATTGATCCCGATTTTGAAGGGGAGGTTAAAATTCTGATTTCATCTCCGAGGAGTATTAACATTATAAATCCAGGGGATAGGGTCGCACAGCTCTTAATTTTGCCCCGCCATCACGAAAAATATCCATCCACAGGCCAGGCGAGGAAAGGTGGCCTAGGATCCACAGGATCTTCCCTCGCGTGCCTTACCATGGGCATGAAAGAGAGGCCCATGCTTAAATTAAGGATCAGAGGAAGACCATTCTGGGGGCTCCTAGATACAGGAGCAGACAAAAAGTATTATAAATCATCTAGATTGGCCAAAGGCCTGGGCCCTGATTAAGGCTAATCAAACCCTCCGAGGATTAGGGGTAGCTACCAGCCCAGATATTAGTGCCGCATCCTTAGATTGGGAAGATGAGGAGGGTCATAAAGGCATTTTCCAACCGTATGTTTGTGCCACCCCCGTTTCTCTGTGGCGATGCGATGTGCTGGAGCAGATGGATATTAGACTTACTACTGAAAAACTGTATAGTGGGGCCTCCCAAACCATAATGAGGAACATGGGATATAAGCCTGGCCAGGGCCTTGGAGCCAAGGGCCAGGGAGATCCCGATCCCCCTTCCATGGGAGGTCAGGGTTTTTCCTAGCGGCCACTGAGGCAATTCGAATAACTTGGAAACAACAGGAGCCGCGCTGGGTGCCTCAGTGGCCTTTAACAAAAGACAAGGTACGAGCGGCAAGAGAATTAGTCCAAGAGCAACTCAAAGCAGGACACATTCAAGAATCCACGTCCCCGTGGAATACTCCCATATTTGTGATAAAAAAGAAATCAGGCAAATGGCGATTGTTACATGACCTGCGACAAATTAATGGTCAAATGCAGGTCATGGGACCCCTTCAGTTGGGGCTCCCAGTCATGACAGCGTTACCCAAAAATTGGCCCTCTATCATAATAGATATCAAAGACTGTTTCTTCTCCATTCCTTTACACCCTGTGGATATGGAGCGCTTTGCCTTTACTCTGCCATCCATTAATCATGCTGAGCCAGATCTAAGATATGAATGGAGAGTACTCCCTCAAGGGATGGCTAATAGCCCCACCTTATGTCAGTTGTATGTGAGTCGAGCATTGGAACCTTTTCGAAAAGCATTTCCAAACCTACTTTGTTATCACTATATGGATGACATCCTGATCTGTGGGCCAGATGAGAGGTCTCTGCCCTCGGCTCTAACCTTCCTACAGAAGCAATTGGCAGAGTGGGGACTAACTATATCCCCTGAAAAGATCCACGCAGGTAACCTACAGAAATACCTTGGTATGCAGCTCTCTAACGCAACAGTAAAACCTCAATTGGTCCAGATCCGTAGGGATCACCTGCACACATTGAATGACTTCCAGAAACTTCTAGGAGACATTAATTGGATCCGACCATATATAAAAATCACTACAGCAGAATTGAAACCCTTATTTGATATCCTGCCTGGAGATTCTAAATTAGACTCCCCAAGAACTCTTACCCCAGCTGCCATTAGATCATTACAGTTGGTTGAAAGCAGACTAGCCTTAACTGCAGCAGATAGATGTGACCTGGAAAAGCCTATAAATGCCGTAGTTATCCCATCCCCTGGATCACCCACAGGAGCACTACGGCAGGGAGGACCCCTGTTATGGATTTACCTGCCCCATAATCTTAGCCGTGTCATCACCCCGTATGCTACAGCTGTAGCTATGATAGCAAGCAAAATATTCAAAGCTAGCATACAGGTCCTCGGGAGACTGCCCGATGCGTGTATAGTCCCTTATGACAAAACCCAAGCGAACATTCTAACACATGAAAATGATGATTGGGCCATTTTGACGATCGCTTATCCTGTCACATTTGATAATCATTATCCCTCACACCCCCTAATTGATTTTTTTACAAAAATACACCCCTCATATGGCCTAAATCCTGCCGATTAGAGCCATTGTTTGATGCCCTCACGGTGTTTACAGATGGTAGCAAATCTGGAACTGGTGCCTACGTGGTGGAAGGAGAGGTAGTTCCGGTTGTTGTGCCATCAACCTCAGCTCAAAGAACTGAATTGTTGGTAATTATGTGTGTTTTACAAAGGTTTCAAAATCAGCCTATCAATATTATTTCAGACAGTAAATATGCAGTTGTAGCTACCAGATCTGTTGAGACTGCCATTATCTCAGCCAGTCAATCAGAAATTTCCTCCCTGCTGATTGAATTGCAAGACCTCATTCTCTCTCATGGTGCCCCTTTTTATATCGGACATCTCAGAGCACACTCGGACCTCCCAGGGCCTATGGCTAAGGGAAACCGAATAGCTGACACGGCCGCACGCTTTCATGTCTGTAGCGCCTTGGAAGACGCGAGAACCTATCATAAAAGGTGGCATGTCAATGCCCAAACTTTAAATATGCGTTTTAACATCTCAAGAGCTGATGCACGAGACATCGTGAAGTCTTGTGGTAATTGTGTAACACATTTGCCTATGCCCTCCCTAGGGGTAAATCCCAAAGGGCTCTTACCTAACCACCTATGGCAAATGGATGTAACACATGTTCCTTCCTTCGGACAACAAAGATACGTCCATTTAAGTGTAGACACTTGCTCGGGGATTGTTAGCGCGACCCCCTTGCGAGGGGAAAATGTCAAAAATGTGATGTCCCATTGCCGGTGCAGCTTTGCCCGCTGGGGAGTGCCAAAGCACTTGAAAACAGACAATGCCCCTGCTTACACTTCTGCAGGCTTTCGCAGCTTCATGGCCTGCTACAATATCCAGCATGTTACAGGCATACCATATAATCCTCGAGGCCAGGGCATTGTGGAACGCGCGCACCTGACCTTTAATAAAACTACCTTGCAAAAAATACTAAAAGGGGGAATTGGAGAGGAGTATCGTACACCCAATGACCTCACCAATCTGGTCACCTTTATTTTAAATTTTCTCACGGTTGACAAGGACGGCACTTCGGCCGCGGAACGTCATTGGGGCCAACAGAAAATGCAGCAGTCAATGGTGAAATGGAAGGATGTCCTTACTGGCTTATGGAAGGGACCTGACCCGGTGTGCTTCGGTGGCACCGAGGTTCCCTTTGTGTTTTCCCACAGGATGCGCCTGCTCCACTCTGGGTGCCGGAACGCCTCACCAGGCTGGTGGCCGTGGAACCTGTGGAGGATGCTGGTGATGATGATGATAGCGACGACGACTGTCCTGCAGCCTGTTCCCATGAAGGCGGAGCCAGTCCAACTGTGGCCGAGACAAGAGACTGCCCAGCTTCAGGCCCTTCTTCAAATGGCTCAGCATAGAGTGCATTCTTCTCACCCGAACTCATGTTTGCTACTGACGCTTATTTTTATGCAACGGGTGTTGGCAGCCCAGGGCTCATTATATTGGGCATATGTCCCCGATCCACCCCTGTTACAGCCCGTGGGTTGGGATGTGAGTTCTATTCCTGTATATGTTAATGATACTGTCTTGCTAGGCCCTCCCTCTTCTGTTCATCTCCGGCCACAGCAGGCTGCCATATCTTACAAGGGCTATTCTGATGTATATCCCATATGCTTTGCGATGAAGCGCACAATACCACGCTGTTTAAGTGTTTCCCCGCGATCTGGTTATAGTGGTGTGAGTATAGCTGGCCTTGACACTACCTATAGCACCATAGTGACTTCTGGTATAGCCCCACGGGATATTCCACTTTGTGCAGCTAACTTAAGTATAGCTAAGGGGATTGGAGTACCCTGGAGGCTCTGCCTAGGACAAAAAAAAGCTACTAAGTACTCACTAGAGGATAGATATGAGCTTTGGGATTGGGGGTCTATAATATCTTCCGGATGTCCTGAATGCCGTCCGAAAATACCCCCAATTCTCACTCCTCAACGTGGCTATCCGGTGCAAACTGAGATTTGGAAACTTATTGCCGCCTTTGGAGGCGCCACCCTCCTTGTCCCGCAAACCAGTAACGCTAAGACCATATTTGGATATGAGAATATTGGACAAATACTCAGATACCCCCAAGCCTGCGTGCCCCATCCATTCATGCTAGTTGTAGGAAACCTTACAGTAAAAAAGGAAAATGCCACTTATCATTTCTCTTGTTATGACTGTACCCTAACCAATTGTATTTGAGGAGTGCTGCCAGGCGATGTATTATTAGTGGTAAAACAGCCCCCATTTGTTATGATCCCAGTTAATATCTCCAAACCATGCTATTCTAACCCAGGCTTAGAGTTGTGGGAGCGTGTACAGGCTGCCCTAAGCCGACCCCGACGAGAGCTAGGATTGTTGTTACTCGGGATAGTCTCCTTAATCACCCTAATTGCAACAGCTACCACAGCATCTGTGTCCCTTGCTCAGGCTGTGCATACTGCTGATACTGTGGATCAGCTCGCACATAACACTTCTGCCATGCTGGGAATTCAGAAAGATATAGATAAAAGGGTTGAAACCCGGTTAAATGCACTATATGATACTGTTAGATTTCTAGGGGAGGAAATTCAGAGCTTAAAATTGCGCACCAGGATCCGGTGTCATAGCGATTATCACTGGATTTGCATAACCTCTAAAAAATATAATGCCTCTGAGACTTCGTGGGACCGAGTACAACGCCATCTCGAGGGGGTATGGTCTAACTCTAATCTATCCCTTGATCTGTTGCAATTACATCAAGAAATATTAGATATTGAAGAAGCTCCTCATGCCAAGTTAACTGTTGCTCAGCTTGCTGAAAACTTTGTAAGCTCCTTGATTTCTCACTTTCCTTCCCTGACGCATGCATGCATGGTATGTTGTAGGAACAATTATAGGAGTGCTAGTGGTAATTGTTCTTTTCATGTGCCTCTTGCCTTGTGCGGTTAAAATTATACTCGCAGAAGTTTTGTAAAATAAGAGCCATCATACGTAACCATCAACTAATCAACCGCTGTGGGCTCAGAATGTCACCTTGAACGCCACCCAGGTATCTCTTGGCTCCGTCAGCGAATTGGTTAGTAGTATGTTATAACAATCAGTCTCATTCCTCAAAAACTGGGCAGGCATAGGAGCCCTGATTATGATGATGATTCTGGCTCAAGTGCTCCTTCTACAATGCATCGCGCGACAACAACGGCTACAGCAACAGGCTTTGGTCTAAGCCATGATGGCTCTGGAGGCTGGCACCTCCCCCCCCAAATATGGCTTAGTATGCTGGGTTGGTACCCAAAGACGGGTAAGACTGATCCCTCACCATAGCAACTTAAGACAGGGGCTCCTCGGCCAGGGGGAGTACCCGATGACGGGTAAGCCTGTGTGCTGAGGATTGGCAACCTAAGACAGGCACGATCCCTGCCATATAAACAATAAAAAAAGGGGGAGCTGTGGAGATCCATCCAGCAGATGCAAGGAGTCACGTAGACGGGAGTGCCTGAAGATTGAGGAACTGAGAATGATTGGTTTAGGAGGATGTGGGTGCGCTCGTGGCTGACGCACACAGCACCAGGAGCCAAGAGATAAACGCATGATCACCGCTAGAGAACAATAGAGTCCTGTATGGTTACATAAGGGTCCACAAGGACACTGCGTGCACGGCGTTATGATTGGCAAAATAGGGAGGCGAGAACGGGTGAACTTCGTGAATAAATACTGCTGTAAGTGCTTGGTGCGGCGCGGCCACCATTACTCATAAAAGAAGCTTGCCACTCACCTCGTCTGCGGGTCCTTTTGCGGGCCAAGAGCGACAGGGTCCGAGGTGCTCAGTGTGCGGCCAGCTGTCTGGGTGGGGCCAGGAGGTCCAGGCACAGGCTGTGTCAGAAAGGGCATGAGTGCCCAGGTCAGCATATATATTTGGGGTACAGCCGAATGGCGTGCAGGTTGATCCTCATTTGGGGTTTCTGGATAGCCCCAGAGGGCAATGTTTTTCTTCTGGAGGGCAGGCCGAGTGCTGCATTGTAGTTCTGGATTGCGAAACTAGAGGGATTTTGGGCCAGTAGTCTGAGGACGGAAGTCTGAGAACCCAAGCTAGGCCTAGGTTTCTGGGTGAGGATATGGCAGGCACAATCTACAGACCTGAATGGAGATCTCGTGCATCGGAAGTCAGGGCGAGGATCAGATGATCGCTCAGGTTGGACAGTCTGCCCCTGATGGACCCTTCTTGAAGGGGGGGTGGATCACGAGGCCATGGGGGTTTTCCCACGATGGGAGTTGTGAGAAGCTCCTAACTGCAAAGATTCTTCTACAGGACAATTGAGACCTGTTGGTTGGCTCCAGGTCAATGATTCCGAGCAGGGTTCTAAGGATGGATGGCTGGGTATCCCACCCCCGCATTCCAATTGTCTCCAAGCAACAAGACAGGTTAGATCTACTGGATCTGGGGGAGCAACCGAGGAGGCTGAGTTGAAATGGACTCTCCCGTGGATGTGTCCTAATATGATGTTGAGTCTATGGAGACCTTGGAATGAAGCGGTGGCACTGGGGCCTTGAAGGGTTCTCCTAAAGAGAGGCTTTCACACAGCTCCATCGTGCAAATTTCCCATGTGTAAATGAGATTTGTTCTGATGGGTGAGTCAAGAAACAGCCATATGCTGTTATTGAAATCCAGGCCTCTGAGGAGAGATGCCTGGAAAACAAAGCAATGGATCCGATAGGTGCCTAGGGTCCTGTTCGTTCCTTTTTACCTCTGGGGACATCAGTCTACGGGTCTGAGTGCAGGTAGGTGCTCAGATGGGCCCAGATTGCCCCTGTTTGTCCTGGGAAGCCACAAATATTGGGATGGCCTCAGGGACTTTGGAGGTTTATCCTATTAGTAGGGTTGTGGCCATTGGAATGGGCACATACAATTCACTTGGAGAGGGCAAGAACAGTCGTCAGGTTTGGCTCCAGGGGCCTGAGCATGTAGGGTGTGTAGGCCAGGGCTGTTTGGACAGTTGTCTGAAAACACAAACTCGGCTTATGTTTGAGGTCATAGGTATGGCAGGACGGATCTACAGACCATGAGGAGAACTCTTCGGGATATGAAAAAAGGGCGAGTGTGAGGCTCTTAATAAAGTTTTTGTCTCTGGATATCGTGTCACTCATGGTCGTGAAATTTCCGGGTGACTTCATGGGAAATGGACGAGTCTTACTCTCTTGGGGTTTAGCCCCGTCCAAAGAGTTTGGGGTCATTCTGTGGGATGGAAGAAGTCCGTTGCTCTGTTGTTGTTGGTTTGTTCGTTTTGTTTTTCAACCTCAGGTGTCCCACCAAATGAGGGATTCCAGAGTAGAGCCCTGGGTAGGGGCGACTGGACAACCAGAAATCTGGTTAAAAATTGGGGCCTAGGGACATGTCAAGCCCATTAGGACATCTAATGGTCAAGCCACTGAGAGGACGTACTAGAGGACAGGACTCACACTGAGGGTCACAATGCGTGTTTATGCCCTCGTCGCACACAAGAATGGGCGGGGCCTCAGGGTGAATGCTGGTTTCTCCTACACTGAACGTTGGACAACATGCCAACAACAAGGTTTCTTGCCATGGGTAAGGAAGTGTTCTGATTTCTGCTTCACAGTGTCCCATGGGCAGTGATTGGAGATAAGGTCTAGGTTCTGAAGGCTGAAAACTGAGGTAGGGAAAAGATGATGACCTAAGGCCATGGCGGGTCTGATGTGCTCTGTGTGCGGTCAGCTGTCTGGGTGTTGGTCACGAGGTCCGGGCTCAGGTTGACAGACAGTGCATTAGTGCCTAGGTTAGACTATACATTTTGGGTGCATTCGAGTGCCGTATAAATTCTTATCTGAAGAACTCTTCAGGATATGAAGAATGAGCGATTCTGAGGCGCGTGCTCAGGCTTTTGTCTCTGGATTTTGTATCAGCGATGGCTGTGGAGTATTGGGGAGGCCTCATGGGCCATGGACGAATCTTGGTCTCTGTGGACTTGGCCCGATCCCAATTGTTTTTCGTGAATCTGTGGGATGGGAGGACTCCTTTCAGGTTTGTTACCTCAGGTGTCCCACCAAAAGAGGAATTCCATAGCAGAGCCCTGGAGAAGAGTGAAGGGACAACCCGAACTATGTTTAAAAATTGGGGCCTAGGGGCATGGCAAGCCCAATATGCTGTCTCTCCATCCAGCCACTGAGAGGCCTTACAAGAGGACTGGGCTCAGGCTGAGGGTCATAATGTGTGTTTGTGACCAATGTGGCCCGCAAGCATGGGCGGAGTCACATGTGCCACACTGGTTTCAACTACACTGAACCTTGGACAACATGCCAACCACAAGGTTTCTTGCCATGGGGAAAGAGTTCTTATTTCTGCATCATTTTCAAACCCGGGCCGTGATTGGAGATAAGGTCTAGGTTCTGAAGCCTGAAATCCGAGGTTGAGAAGAGATGACGACCTAAGCCATGGCGGGTCCGATGTGCTCAGTGTGCGGCCCTCTGTCTGGGTGGGGCCAGGATGTCCAGGATCAGGCTGTGTCAGAAAGGGCATTAGTGACCAGGTCAGGCTATATATTTGGGGTACAGCCGAATGGTGTGCTCTGTTGATGCTCATTTGGGGTTTCTGGGTAGCCCCAGAGGGCAATGTTTTTCTTCTGGAGGGCAGGCAGAGTGCTGCAATGTAGTTCTGGAATGCCAAACTGGAGGGCTTGTGTGCCAGTAGTCTGAGGACCGAAGTCTGAGAACCCAAGCTAGTCCTCGGTTTCTGGGTGAGGATATGGCAGGCACAATCTTCAGACTGAATCGAGATCTCGTGCATCTGAAGTCAGGGCGAGGATCAGACGATCGCTGAGTTTGTACATTCTGTCCCTGATGGCCCCTTCTTGAAAGGGGGGTGGATCACGAGGCCATGGGGGATTTCCCACGATGGGAGTTGTGAGAAGCTCCCAGCTGCAAAGATTCTTCTGCAGGACAATTGACACCTGTTGGTTGGCTCCAGGACAACGATTCCGAGCAGGGTTCTAAGTATGGATGGCTGGGTAGCCCACCTCACAATCCAATTGTTCCAAGCAACAAGACATTTTAGATCTGCTGGATCTGGTTGAGCAACCGAGGAGGCTGAGTTGAAATGGACTCTCCCGTGGATGTGTCCTAATATGATTTTGTGTCTATGGAGACCTTGGAATGAAGCGGTGGCACCGGGGCCCTGAAGGTTTTTCCTAAAGAGAGGCTTTCACACAGCTCCCTCGTGCAAGTTTCCCGTGTGTAGATGAGATTTGTTCTGATGGGTGAATCAAGAAACAGCCATATGCTGTTATTGAAATCCCGGCCTCTGAGGAGAGATGCCTGGAAAACAAAGCAATAGATCCGATAGGTGCCTAGGGGCATGTTCGTTCCTTTTTACCCCGGGGACATCAGTCTACGGGTCTGAGTGCCGGTAGGCGCTCAGATGGCCCAGATTGCCCCATTTGTCCTGGGAAGCCACAAATATTGGGAATGCCTCAGGGACTTTGGAGGATTATCCTATTAGTAGGCTTGTGGCCATTGGAATGGGCACAGACAATTCCTTGGAGAGGGTAAGCACCGTCGTCAGGTTTGGCTCCAGGGGCCTGAGCCTGTAGGGTGTGTAGGCAAGGGCTGTTTGTTCAGTTGTCTGAAAACACTAACTCGACTTATCTTTCGGGTCATAGGTATGGCAGGACTGATCTACAGACCATGAGGAGTACTCTTCGGGATATGAAAAAAGGGCGAGTGTGAGGCTCTTGCTCAAGTTTTTGTCGCTGGATATCGTGTCACTCATGGTCGTGAAATTTCCGGGTGACTTCATGGGAAATGGGTGAGTCTTACTCTCAGGGGGTTTGGCCCCATCCAAAGATTTTTTGGGTCATTCGGTGGGATGGAAGAAGTCCGTTGCTCTGTTGGATGGAGGACTCCTTTCAGGGTTGTTACCTCAGGTGTCCCACCAAAAGCGGAATTCCAAAGCAGAGCCCTGGGGAAGAGTGTAGGGACAACCCGAACTATGGTTAAAAATTGGGGCCTATGGGCATGGCAAGCCCAATATGCTGTCTCTTCATCCAGCCACTGAGAGGCCTTACCTGAGGACTGGGCTAAGGCTGAGGGTCACAATGTGAGTTTGCCACCTATGTGGCCCGCGAGCAATGGCGAGGCTTCATCAGACAAACAGGTTTCCACTACACTGAACGTTGGACAACAAGCCAACCACAAGGTTCTTGCATTTGGGCAGGAGTTCTGATTTCTGCATCATTTTTCAAAACTGGGCAGTGATTGGAGATAAGGTCTAGGATCTGAATCCTGAAAACCTAGGTTAGGAAGAGATAACGACCTAAGGCAATGGCTGGTCCGATGTATTCGGTTAGCGGCAAGCTGTCTGGCTGGGGCCAGGAGGTCCAGGCTCAGGCTCTGTCAGAAAGGGCATTATTGCCCAGGTCAGCCTATATATTTTGGGTACAGCCAAGTGGCGTGCAGGTTGATCTTCATTTGGGGTTTCTGGGTAGCGCCAGAGGGCAATGTTTTTCTTTTGGAGCGTAAGCAGTGTGCTGCATTGTAATTCTGGATTGCCAAACTGGAGGGCTTGTGGGCCATTAGTCTGAGGACGGATGTCTGAGGATACAAGCTAGGCTTAGGTTTCTGGGTGAGGATATGGCAGGCACAATATACAGACCTGAACCGAGATCTCGTGCATCTGAAGTCAGGGTGAGGATCAGACGATCGCTCAGGTTGGACCTTATGTCCCTGAAGGCCGCTTCATGAAGGGGGGGGATCACGAGGCCATGGGTGTTTTCTCACGATGGGAGTTGTGATAAGCTCCCAACTTCAAAGATTCTTCTGCAGGACAATTTAGACCTGTTGGTAGGCTCCGGGCTAACGATTCCGAGCAGGGTTCTAAGAATCGATGGCTGGGTAGCCCAACTCACATTCCAATTGTCTCCTAGCAACAAGACAAGTTAGATCTGCTGGATCTCACGGAGCAACCGAATACGCTCAGTTGAAATGGACTCTCCTGTAGATGGGTCCTAATGTGTTTTTGTGTCTATGGATACCTTGGAATGACGCGGTGGCACTGGGGCCATTAAGGGTTCTCCTAAACAGAGGCTTTGACATCACTCCCACGTGCAAGTTTCCCATGTGTAGATGAGATTTGTTCTGGTGGGTGAGTCAAGAAACAGCCATATGCTGGTACTGAAATCCAGGCCTCTAAGAAGAGATGCCTGGAAACTAAAGCAATGGATCCGATTAGGGCCTAGGGGCCTGTTCGTTCCTTTTCACCTCTGGGAATATCAGTCTACAAGTCTGAGTGAAGGTACGTTCACAGATGGGCTCAGATTGCTCCTGTTTGTCCTGGGAAGCCACCACTATTGGGATGGCCTCAGGGACTTTGGAGGTTTATCCTATTAGTAGCGTTGTGGCCATTGTAATGGGCACACAGAATTCCCTTGGAGAGGGCAAGTACAGTCCTCAGCTTGGCTCCACGGGCCTAAGCCTCTAGGCTGTGTAGGCCAGGGCTGTTTGGACAGTTGTCTGAAAACACAAACTCGGATTATGTTTCGGGTCATAGGTATGGCAGGTCTGATCTACAGACCATGAGGAGAACTCTTTGGGATATGAAAAAAGGGTGAGTGTGAGGCTCTTGCTCAAGTATTTATCTCTGGATATCATGCCATTCATGGTCATGAAATTTCCGGGTGACTTCATGGGAAATGGACGAGTCTTACTCCCTGGGGTTTTGGCCCAATCCAAAGAGTTTGGGGTCATTCTGTGGGACGGAAGAAGTCCGTTTTTTGTTGTTGTTGTTGTTGTTTTGTTTAGTTTTGTTTTTCAAACTCAGGGGTCCCACCAAATGAGGGATTCCAGAGTAGAGCCCTGGGGAGGGGCGATTGGACAACCAGAAATCTGGTTAAAATTGGGTCCTAGGGACAGCTAGACTTCAGTTTCAGGGCGAGGGCACGGCATGTACCCCCTGAAGTTCTGAAGCAATATCTCATGCATCTGAAGTCAGAGCGAGGATCAGACGTTGGCTCAGCTTGGATTTTCTGTTCATGACGGCCCCTTCATAAAGGGAGCCGAATCTCGAGGCCGTGTAGGTTTTCCCACTTTGGGAGTGGTGGGATGCCCCCACCAAGGATTCCTTCTGCGGGACAATTGAGACCTGTTGGACAGCTCCAGGACATCCCATATGGATGAGTCCAGACCAACGTTCGAGGATGGATGCCTGGGAAGCCCGCCTCGCATTCCAATTGTCTCCTAGGGACAAGACAGTTTAGATCTGATGGCTCTGCGGAAGGAACCGGGGTGGCTGAGTTGAAATGGACTTTCCTGAGGATGGGTCTAATGTGTGTTTGTGTCCATGAGGGCCTTGGAATGGGGCTTTGGCACCGGGACCCTGAAGTATTCTCCTAAGCTTTTGACATAGCTCACATGCACAAGTTTCCTTGTGGAGACGAGTTTTGTTCTGATGGGTGCCTCAGGAAAACCCCAATGCTGGTATTGAAATTCAGGGTTTTGAGGAGACATGCCTGTAAACCAAAGCAATGGATCCGATTTTGGCCTAGGTCCTGTCTGGTTCAATCTTCTTCTCTGGGGACATCCATCTAGGGTATGAGTGGAAGTAGATGCTCAGCTGGTGTCAGACGGCCTTTTTTTGTCCCGGGCGACCTATACTATTGGGATGGCCTCAGGGACTTTGGAGGGTTCTCCTAATTTGTACGATTTTGGACAATGGAATGGGCAGAATTCCCATGGATTGGGTAGGCACAGTCCTAATGTGTGGCTCCAGGGTCCCCAGCCAGGAGGGTATGTGGCCCAGGACTTTGAGGACAGAAGTCTGAAAACACAAACTCAGCTTATGTTTGGGGACGTAGGTATGGCAGGCCCGATCTACAAACCATGAGAAGACATCTTCAGGATATGAAGATAGTGCGAGTCTGAGGCGCTTGCTTAGGCTTTTGTCTCTGGATTTGTATCAGCGATGGCCGTGGAATGTCGAGGAGGCCTCATGGGCCATGGACGAATCTTGCTCTTTGTGGATTTGGCCCGATCCCAATTGTTTTTCGTCAATCAGTTGGATGGAGGACTCCTTTCAGGGTTGTTACATCAGGTGTCCCACCAAAAGAGGAATTCCAAAGCAGAGCCCTGGGGAAGAGTGAAGGGACAACACGAACTATGGTTAAAAATTGGGGCCTAGGGACATGGCAAGCCCAATATGCTGTCTCTTCATCCAGCCACTGAGAGGCCTTACCTGAGGACTGGGCTAAGGCTGAGGGTCACAATGTGTGTTTGCTACCTATCTGGACCGCGAGCAATGGCGGGGCCTCACAGGACACACTGGTTTCCACTACACTGAACGTTGGACAACAAGCCAACCACAAGTTTTCCTGCCATCGGGAAGGAGTTCTGATTTCTGCATCATTTGCAAACCTGGGCAGTGATTGGAGATAAGGTCTAGGTTCTGAAGCCTGAAAACTGAGGTTGGGAAGGGATAACGACCTAAGGCCATGGGGGGTCTGAAGTTCTCAGTTTGTAGCCAGCTGTCTGGTTGGGCCTAGGAGGTCCAGGCTCAGGCTGTGTCAGAAAGGGCATTTTTGCCCAGGTCATCCTATATATTTTGGGTATAGCCAAGTGTCGTGCAGGTTGATCTTCATTTGGGGTTTCTAGGTAGCCCCAGAGGGCAATGTATTTCTTCTGTAGGGCAGGTAGAGTGCTGCACTGTAGTTCTGGATTGCCAAACTGGAGGGCTTGTGAGCCAGTAGTCTGTGGACAGAAGTCTCAGGAAACAAGCTAGGCTTAGGTTTCTGGGTGAGGACATGGCAGGCACAATATACAGACCTGAACCGAGATCTCGTGCATCTGAAGTCAGGGTGAGGATCAGACGATCGCTCAGGTTGGACCTTATGTCCCTGATGGCCCCTTTATGAAGACGGGGGATCATGTGGCCATGGGGGTTCTCTCACGATGGGTGTTCTGAGAAGCTCCCAACTGCAAAGATTCCTTGCAGGACAATTGAGACCTGTTGGTTGGCTCCAGGCCAACGATTCCGAGCAGGGTTTTAAGGATGGAAGGCGGGGTAGGCCACCTCACATTCCAATTGTCTCCTAGCAACAAGACAAGTTAGATCTTCTGGATCTCGCGGAGCAACCGAATACGCTCAGTTGAAATGGACTCTCCTGTGGATGGGTCCTAATGTGTTTTTGTGTCTATGGAGACCTTGTAATGGGGCAGTGGCACACAGGCCCTGAAGGATTCTCCTAACTGGAGGTTTTGAGACATCTTCAAAGGATATTTTTCCCATGTGGAGAAGAGATTTGTTCTGATTGCTGCCTCATGAAATCCCCATATGCTTATAAAAAAACCAGGCCTCCTAGGAGAGATACCTGTAACCGAAAGCAGTGAATCTGATTCAGGCCTAGGGGCCTGTCTGATTCAATCTTCTTCTCTGGGGACATCCATCTACGCTGAGTAGAGGTAGATGCTCAGCTGGTTTCAGATGACCCTTGTTTGTCCTGGGCGGCCTACATTATTGGGATGTCCTTGGGCACACTGGAGGTTTTTCCTAATTTGTACGATTGTGGACAATGGAATGGGCAAAATTCCTGTGGTATGGACAGACACAGTCCTGATGTGTGGCTCCAGGAGCCCCAGCCTGAAGGGTCTGTGGGCCAGGATTGTGGGGACAGAAGTCTGAAAACACAAACTCGGCTTAGGTTTGAGAAGTAGGTATGGCAGGCCCGATTTACAGACCATGAGGAGAACTCTTCGGGATACGACAAAAGAGCGAGTGTGAGGCGCATGCTCAGACTTTTGTCTCTGGATTTGTTGTCAACGATGGCTGTGGAATCTCGGGGAGGCCTCATGGGTCATGGACGAGACTTCCTCTCTGTGAATTTGGTCCAATCCCAATTGTTTTGGGTCAATCTGAAGGATGGGAGGAGTCCTTTTAGTTTTGTTACCTCAGGTGTCCCACCAAAAGAGGGATTCCAAAGCAGAGCTCTGGGGAGGGATGAATGGACAACCCAAACAATCCAATTGGGGTGAGGTCGAGAACCGAGCAGGTTGATCCTCATTTGGGGTTTATGGAGATCCCCATAGAGCAACGTTTTTCTTCTGGAGGGCCAGCATAGGGCTGCATTTTGGTTCCAGAATTCCAAGTCTTGAGGACATGTTTGCCAGGAGTGTGAGGAAGGAAGTATGAAAACACAAGGTAGCATGAGGTTTAGGCACACTGTGCAGAGGCTGAATCGAGATCTCCTGCATCTGAGGTCAGGGCGAGTATCAGATGTTGCCTCAAGCTGGAGTTTGTGTCCATGACGGCCCCTTCCTGAAGGGGGTGGGGGCGTCATGAGGCCAGGGAGGTTTCCCTACGCTGGGAGTTGTGAGCTGCTCCAAACTTCAAAGTTTCCTTCTTCAGGACAGTCAAGTACTATTGGATGGTTCCAGGATGCCCCATACAGAAAGACTCGAGAGCAGGGGCCTAAGAATGGATGCCAAGAAACGCCAACTCACCTTCCCATTGCCTGGTCGAGACAAGGCACGCTCAATCTGTGGGCTCTTGGGTGAGCTACCCAGAAGGCTGAGTTTAAATGGACTTTCCTGAGGATGAGTCATAATGTGGGTTGGTGGCCATGGAGACCTTGGAATGCGGTGCTTAATCCGGGGCCTTGAGGGATGTTCATAACTGGAGGTTTTGATGGAGCTCTAAAGAGTACGTTTCCTATGTAGAGAAGAGAATTGTTTTGATGAGTGCCTAAGGAATCTCCCATATGCTGGTATGGGAAACCAGGCCTCTGAGGAGAGATGCCTGGACACAAAAGCAATGGATATGATTAGGGCCTAGGTGCCTGTCCGGTTCAATCTCTTTCCTGGGGATACGTGTCTATGGATCTGAGGGGAGGTAGTTGCTCGGCTTGTGTCAGATCGCCCCTGTTTGTCCTGGGCAGCGTATACAATTGGGAATGGCCTCGGGACTTTGGAGTTTCTCCTAATCTATAGGATTGTGGCCAATGGAATGGGCAGAAATCCCCTGGAGAGGGCAGGCACAGTTCTGAGTTTGGCTCTAGGGGCCCAGCCTTGAGGGTGTGTGGGCCAGGCCTGTGGGGACAGAAGTCTGAAAACACAAATTCCGCTTAGGATTGGGGACATAGGTATGGCACGCCCAATCTACAGACCGTGATAACACTTTGGGATATGAAAAAGGGTGAGTTTGCGGTGCTTGCACGGGTTTTGTCTCTGGATTTGTGTCAACAATTTGGGTCGAATGCTGGCCTGGCCTCATGGGTTGTGGACGGCTTTCCTTCTCTGAGGATTTTAACCCAATCCCAAGAGTTTGGGTACATTCTGTGGGATGGGAGGTGTCCTTTCTGTTTTTTTATTTTATTTTATGTACCTCATCTGTGCCAATAAAAGAGGGATTCCCGAGCAGAGTCCTTGGTAGGGACAACTGGATAACCCCACCACTGTTTAAGTTTGGGGGCCTAGGGGCATGGCAAGTCCAATGTGTGGGCTCTTGATTCAGACACTGAGAGGTCTTCCTTGAGGACAGGGCTCATGCTGAGGGTCACAATGCCTATTTGTGCCCTCAAGGCCCTCAAGCATGGGAAGGGCCTCATGGGCCACGCTGGATTCTCCTACACTGAACGTTGGAGAATATGCCAACCACAAGGTTTCCGGCCATGGCGAAGGAAGAGTTCTGATTTCTGCATCACGTTCACCCCTGGACAGTGATTGGAGTTTAGGTCTAGGTTCTGAAACCCGAAACCCGAGGTTGGGAAGAGATGAAGACCTAAGGACCTGATGGGTACAATGAGCTCAGTGTGTGGCTAGCTGTTGAGCGTAGGTCTGGAGGTGTGGGCTCATGCTGTGTCAAACAGGACATTAGACAGGGTAGACTGTATATTTGGGGTGCAGTCGAGTGGCGTTCAGTTGATCCTCATTCGGGTTTCTAGGTAGCTCCATAAGGCAACGTTTTTCTTCTGGAGGGCAGGCAGAGTGCTGCATTGTGGCCTCAGTATTGCCAAATTGTAGGGCTTTTGGGCCACGGGTGTGAGGACGGTAGTCTGAGAACACAAGCTAGGCTTAGTTTTTGGGGTGAGGGCACAGAAGGCACACTCTGTAGAGCTGCATCAAGATCTCATGCACCTGAATCCAGGTCGAATATCAGACGTTTGCTCAGGTTGGAGTTTCTGTCCATGATGGCCCCTTTATAAAGTGGAGCGTCTCAAGAGGCCATGAAGATTTTCCCACAATGGGAGTTGTGAGATGCACCAGACCGCAAAGATTCCTTCTGTGGGACCCTTGAGACCTGTTGGATGGCTCTAGGATGTCCCATATGGAACGACTCCAGAGTAGGGTTCTAAGGATGGATGCCTGGGCAGCCCGCCTCCCATTCTAGTTGTCTCCTAGCAACAAGGCAGGTTTGATCTGCAGGCCCTGGGGGAGAAACCAAGGGGGATGAGTTGACATGGACTCTACCGAGGATAGATCATAATGTGGGTTTAAGTCCATGGAGACCTTAGAATGGGGCGCTTGATCCGGGGCCCTGAAAGATTCTCCTAAACAGAGGTTTTTATAGAGCTCCAAAGAGTACATTTCCTATGTGGAGACGAGATTTTTCTATGAGTGCCTCAGTAATCCCCCATATGCTGGTATTGGTAACCAGGCCTCTGAGGAGAGATGCCTGGAAACAAAAGCAATGGATCTGATTAGGGCCTAAGTGCCTGTCCAGTTCAATCTTATTCTATGGGGATATCTGTCTCTGGGTCTGAGTGGAGGTTGTTTCCTAACTTGTGAAAGATCATCCCTGTTTGTCCTGGGCAGCCAACACTATTGGGATGGCCTCGGGGAGTTTGGAGGTTTCTCCTAATCTATAGGGTTGTGGCCAATGGAAATGGCAGAATTCCCCTGGAGAAGGAAGCCACAGTCCTCAGGTGTGGCTCCAGGGGCCCCAGCTTGGATGGTGTGTGGGCCAGGACTGTGGGGACAGAAGTCTGAAAACACAAACTCAGCTTAGGTTTGGGGATGTATGTATGAAGGCTCGATCTACAGACCGTGAAAATTTTCCGGGCTATGAACAAAGGGCGAGTATGTGGCGTTTGCTCAGGCTTTTGTCTCTGGGTTTTGTGACTACGGTGGCCGTGGAATGTCGGGGTGTCCTTAAGGGCCATGAAAAAGTCTTTCTCTGGTGATTTGGCCTGATCCCAAGTCGTTGGGATCATTCTGTGGATGGGAAGAGTCCTTTCTGTGTTTTTTTTTTTTTTACCTCAGGTGTCCCCACCAAAGAGGGATTCCAGAGCAGTGCCCTGAGTAGGGGTGACTAGACATCTCTAACTCTGGTTGAGATTTGGGGGACTAGGGGCTTGGCAAGCCCCATATGTGGGCTGTAGTTCCAGTCACTAAGAGGCTTTACATGAGGATAGGGCTCACGCTGAGGGTCACAATGTGTGTTTGTGCAAATTGTAGCCCTCAGGGATAGGTGGGGCCTCATAGTCCATGCTGCTTTCTCCTACAATGAACGTTGGACAACATGCCAACCACAAGGTTTCTTGCCATGGCGAAGGAGAAGTTCTGATTCTTGTATCACGTTCACTCCTGAGCAGTGAGTGGAGATAAGGTCTACGTTCTGAAGGTGAAAACTGAGGTTGGGTAGAGATGATGGCCGAAAGCCATTGTGGGTTTGATATGCTCAGTGTACCGCCAGCTGTCTGGGTGTTGGACTGGAGGTCTGCCTTCAGGCTGTGTCAGACAGGGCTTTAGTGCACAGGCTAGATTGTATAATTGGGGTATGGTCGAGTGCATGCAGGTTGTTACTCATTTGGCGTTTCTGGTTAGCCCTATAGGGCAACATTTTTCTTCTGGAGGGCAGGCAGAGTGCTGCATTGTTTCTCCAGAATTGCCAAACTGGAGGGCTGTGGCCAGGATTGTGAAGACGGAAGTCTGAGAACACAAGTTAGGCTTAGGTTTCGGGGCGAGGGCACAGCAGGCACACTCTCAAGTGCTGAATCGAGATCTCGTGCTTCTGAATTCAGGGCGCGGATCAGACTTTGGCTTAGGATGGAGTTTCTGTCCATGATGGCCCATTTATGAAGGTGTGGGGCATCATGAGGAAATGGAGGTTTTCTCACAGTGGGATTGTGTGATGCTTCAAAGCACAAGGATTCATTCTGCGAGACAGTCAAGACAGGTTGGTTGGATTCAAGACGTCCCATAAAGAAATTCTCCAGAGCAGGGTTCTAAGGATGGATGCGTGGGCAGCCCACCTCGCATTCCAACTGTCTCCTAGTGACAAGGCAGGTTTGATCTGCTGGCTCTGGGTGATCAGCCGACGGGGCTGATTTGAAATGGACTCTCTCCTGAGGATGGATCATAATGTAAGTTTGTGTCCTTGGAGACCTTGGAATTGGGTCATGGTGCCAGCGCCCTGAAGGATCCTCCTAACCTGAGGTATTGACACAGCTCCAAAGAGCAAGTTTCTCATGTGGAGATGAGATCTGTTCTGATTGTTTCCTTAGGAAACCCCCATATTCTGATATTGGAAACCAGGCCTCTGAGGAGAGATACATAGAAACCAAAGCAATGGATCAGAAGTTGGCTCAGGTTGGACTTTCTGTCCATGATGGCCCCTTTATAAAGGGGAGCCTCTCATGAGGCCATGTAGGTTTTCCCACGATAGGAGTTGTGAGATGCTCCAATCTGCAAGGATTCCTTCTGCAGGACAGTCAAGACCTGTTGGAAGGCTCCCAGGACATCCCATATGGAACAGCGCCAGAGCAGGATTCCAACGATGGATGCCTAGAGAGTCTGCTTTGCATTCAAGTTGTCTCCTAGTGACAAGGGTGGTTTGATATTCTGGCTCTGGGGGAGTAATCAACGGGGCTGAGTTGAAATGTACTCTCCTGCCGAATGGTCATAATGCGGGTTTGTGTCCATGGAGACCTTGGAATAGGGCGGTGGCTCCGGTTACCTGAAGGTTTCTCCTAACTGGAGGTTTTTACAGAGCTCCAAAGGATAAGTTTCACATGTGGAGACAAGATTTGTTCTGATTGGTATCTCTGGAATCCCCCATATGCTGGTATTGGAAAACAGGCCTCTGAGGAGAGATGCTTAGAAACAAAAGCAATGGAACCAATTACGTTCTAGGGGGCTGTCCAGTTTAATAACTTTCTCTTGGGATATCTGTCTACGGGTGAGTTGAGGTCGTTGCTCAGCTTGTGACAGATCACCCCTCTTTGTACTGGGCGGCCTAGACTATTGGAATGGCCTCTGGGACTTTGGAGGTTTCTCCTAATCTGTAGGGTGGTGGCCAATGGAATGGGAAGAATTTCCTTGGAGAGGGCAGGCACAGTCCTGAGGTATGGCTCAGCCTGGAGGGTGTGTGGGACAGGGATGTCAGGATAGAAGTCTGAAAACACGGTTTGGGGACGTAGGTATGGCAGGCCCGATCTACAGACTATGAGGAGAATTTTTTGGGCTATGACCTAAGGGTGAGGCTTATGTCTCTGGATTTTGTGTCAATAGTGGCCGTGGAATGTCGGGCTGGCCTCATGGGCCATGGAGGAGTCTTTCTCTCTGGGGATGGCCTGATCCCAAGTGATTGGGGTCATTCTGTGGGTGGGAGGAATCCTTTCTGTGTTTACTTACCTCAAATGTCCCACCAAAGAGGGATTCCAGAACAGAGCCCTGAGTAGGGGTGACTAGATGTCTCTACCTCTGGTTAAGATTTGGTGACTTGGGGCATGGCAGGCCCCATATGCGGGCTCATGGTCCAGCCACTGAGAGGCTTTACATGAGGACAGGGCTCAAACTGAGGTTCCCAAAGTGTATTTGTGCCCACCGCAGCTCTTAAGCATGGGCAGGGCCTCAGGGACTGTACACTACCCTCAGGGGCCCTACTACTACTCCTGTAGGTCCTACAGGGGTCCTAAACTGAACTTTGGATAAGATGCCAACCACAAGATTCTGGAGAGGGAAGGAGGAGTTATGGTTTCTGCATCACGTTCACCCATGGGAAATGAGTAGAGATAAGGTCTAGGTTTCTGTAGCCTGAAAACCAGGTTGGAAAGAGATGGCAACCTAAGACCGTGGCGGTTCAGATGTTCTCAGTGTACGGCAAGCTGTCTGGGTGTCGGTTGGGAATTCAGGCCTCAGGTTGTGTCATACATGGCATTAGTGCACAGGCTAGACTATATAATTGGTGTACAGTTGAGTGGCATGCAGGTTTATCCTCATTTGAGGTTTCTGGGTAGACCCATAGGGCAACGTTTTTCTTCTAGAGGGCAGGCAGAGTGCAGCACTGTGTCATCGGAAATCCCAAAATGGAGGGCGTGTGGTCCAGGAGAGTGAGGACGGAAGTCTGAGAACACTAGCTACGCTTAGGTTTTGGGGTGAGGGCACAGCAGGTGCACTCTGAATAGCTTAATCAAGATCTCGTGCATCTGAAGTCAAGGTGAAGATCAGCCGTTGGGTCAGGTTGCAGTTTCTTTCAATGATCCGCCTTCATGAAGATTGGGGGCATCATGTGACCTTGGAAGCTTTCCATGATATGAGTTGTGAGGTGGTCCATGCACAACGACTCCTGTGAGACAGTCGAGACCTGTTGGATGGCTCAAGGATGTCCCATAAGGAACGACGCAAGAGCAGGATTCTAAGAGTTCTAAGGATCTCTAAGGAGAGATGCCTGGAAACCAAAGCAATGGATCCGATAGGTGCCTATGTGCCTGTTCGTTCCTTTTTACCTCTGGGGACATCAGTCTACGGCTCTGAGTGCCGGTAGGTGCTCAGTAGGGCCCAGATTGCCCCTGTTTGTCCTGGGAAGCCCCAAATATAGGGATGGCCTCAGGGACTTTGGAGGTTTATCCTATTGATATGGTTGTGGCCATTGGAATGGGCACATACAATTCCCTTGGAGAGGGCAAACACAGACTTCATGAGGTCCGGGCTCAGGTTGTCAGACAGTTCATTAGTGCCCAGGTTAGACTATATATTTTGGGTGCCTTCGAGTGACGTGTAGGTTCTTATCTGAAGAACTCTTCAGGATATGAAGAATGAGCGAATCTGAGGCGCGTGCTCAGGATTTTGTCTCTGGATTTTGTATCAGCGATGACCGTGGAATGTTGGGGAGGCCTCATGGGCCATGGACGAATCTTGCTCTCTGTGGACTTGGCCCGATCCCAATTGTTTTTCGTCAATCTGTGGGATGGGAGGACTCTTTTTAGGTTTGTTACCTCAGGTGTCCGACCAAAAGAGGAATTCCAAATCAGAGCCCTGGGGAAGAGTGAAGGGACACCCGAACTATGGTTAAAAATGGTGGCCTAGGGGAGTGGCAAGCCTAATATCTGTCCCTACATCCAGCCACTGAGAGGCCTTACCTGAGGACTGGGCTCAGGCTGAGGGTCACAATGTATGTTTGTGACCAATGTGGCCCGCAAGCATTGGCGGGGCCTCATGGGCCACACTGGTTTCAAGTACACTGAACCTTGGACAACATGCCAACCACAAGGTTTCTTGCTATGGGGAAAGCGTTCTGATTTCTGCATCATTTTCAAACCCGGGCCGTGATTGGAGATAATGTCTAGGTTCTGAAGCCTGAAACCCGAGATTGAGAAGAAATGAAGACCAAAGGCCATGGCAGATCATATGAGCTCAGTGTGCGGCCAGCTGTCTGGGTAGGGCCAGGAGGTCCAGACTCAGGCTGTATCAGAAACGGCATTAGTGCCCAGGTCAGCCTATATATTTGGGGTACAGCCAAATGGCGTGCAGGTTGAATCTCATTTGGGGTTTCTGGGTAGCCCCAGACGGCAATGTTTTTCTTCTGGAGGGCAGGCAGAGTGCTGCATTGTAGTTCTGGATTGCCAAACTGGAGGGCTTGTGGGCCAGTAGACTGAGGACGGAAGTCTGAGAACCCAAGCTAGGCCTAGGTTTCTGGGTGAGACCTGAATCTAGATATCATGCATCTGAAGTCAGGGCGAGGATCAGACGATCGCTCAGTTTGGACATTCTGTCCCTGATGGCCCCTTCTTGAAGGGGGGCGTGGATCACGAGGCCATGCGGGTTTTCCCACGATGGGAGTTGTGAGAAGCTCCCAACTGCAAAGATTCTTCTGCAGGTCAATTGAGACCTGTTGGTTGGCTCCAGGACAACGATTCCGAGCAGGGTTCTAAGGATGGAAGGCTGGGTAGCCCACCTCGCATTCCAATTGTCTGCAAGCAATAAGACAGGTTAGATCTGCTGGATCTGGGGGAGCAACCGAGGAGGCTGAGTTGAAATGGACTCTCCCGTGGTTGTGTCCTAATATGATAATATGTCTATGGAGACCTTGGATTGAAGCGGTGGCACTGGGGCCCTGAAGGGTTCTCCTAAAGAGAGGCTTTCACACAGCTCCATCGTGCAAGTTTCCCATGTGTAGATGAGATTTGTTCTGATGGGTGAGTCAAGAAACAGCCATATGCTGTTATTGAAATCCATTCCTCTGAGGAGAGATGCCTGGAAACCAAAGGAATGGATCGGATATGTGCCTAGGGGCCTGTTCGTTCCTTTTTACCTCTGGGGACATCAGTCTACGTGTCTGAGTGCCGGTAGGTGCTCAGATGGGCCCAGTTTGCCCCTGTATGTCCTGGGAAGCCACAAATATTGGGATGGCCTCAGGGACTTTGGAGGTTTATCCTCTTAGTTGGGTTGTGGCCATTGGAATGGGCACACACAATTCCCTTGGAGAGGGCAAGCACAGTCGTCAGGTTTGGCTCCAGGGGCCTGAGCCTGTAGGGTGTGTAGACCAGGGCTGTTTGGACAGTTGTTTGCAAACACAAACACGGCTTATGTTTCGGTCATAGGTATGGCAGGACTGATCTACAGACCATGAGGAGAACGCTTCGGGATATGAAAATAGGGCGTGTGTGAGGCTCTTGCTCAAGTTTTTGTCTGTGAATATCGTGTCACACATGGTCGTGAAATTTCCGTGTGACTTCATGGGAAATGGACGAGTCTTACTCTCTGGGGGTTTGGCCCCGTCCAAAGAGTTTGGGGTCATTCTGTGGGATGGAAGAAGTCCGTTGTTCTGTTGTTATTGATTTGTTTTGTTTTGTTTTTCAACCTCAGGTGTCCCAGTAAAAGAGGGATTCCAGAGTAGAGCCATGGGAGGGGCGACTGGACAACCAGAAATCTGGTTAAAAATTGGGGCCTAGGGACAAGTCAAGCCCATTATGACATCTAATGGTCCAGCCACTGAGAGGACGTACTAGAGGACAGGACTCACGCTGAGGGTCACAATGCATGTTTATGCCCTCATCGCACTCAAGAATGGGCGGGGCGTCAGGGTGAATGCTGGTTTCTCCTACACTGAACGTTGGACAACATGCCAACCACATGGTTTCTTGCCTTGGGTAATGAAGAGTTCTGATATCTGCATCATAGTCACCCCTGGGCAGTGATTGGAGATAAGGTCTAGGTTTTGAAAACTGAAAACTGAGGTAGGTAAGAGATGATGACCTAAGGCCGTGGCAGGTCTGATGTGCTCAGTGTGCGGTCAGCTGTCTGGGTGTTGGTCACGAGGTCCGGGCTCAGGTTGTCAGAAAGTGCATTAGTGCCCAGGTTAGACTATATATTTTGGGTGCCTTCGAGTGACGTGTAGGTTCTTATCTGAAGAACCCTTCAGGATATGAAGAATGAGCGAGTCTGAGGCGCGTGCTCAGTCTTTTGTCTCTGGATTTTGTATCAGCTATGGCCGTGGAATGTTGGGGAGGACTCATGGGCCATGGACGAATCTTGCTCTCTGTGGACTTGGCCCGATCCCAATTGTTTTTTGTCAATCTGTAGGATGGGAGGACACCTTTTAGGTTTGTTACCTCAGGTGTCCGACCAAAAGAGGAATTCCAAATCAGAGCCCAGGGGAAGAGTGAAGGGACAACCCGAACAATGGTTAAAATGGGGGCCTAATGGCATGGCAAGCCCAATATGCTGTCCCTCCATCCAGCCACTGAGAGGCCTTACCTGAGGACTGGGCTCAGGCTGAGGTTCACAATGTGTGTTTGTGACCAATGTGGCCCGCAAGCATGGGCGGGGCCTCATGGGCCACACTGGTTTCAAGTACACTGAACCTTTGACACCATGCCAAACACAAGGTTTCTTGCCATGCTGAAAGCGTTCGGATTTCTGCATCATTGTCAAACCCGGGCCGTGATTGGAGATAATGTCTAGGTTCTGAAGACTGAAACCCGAGATTGAGAAGAGATGAAGACCTAAGGCCATGGCAGGTCATATGAGCTCAGTGTGCGGCCAGCTGTCTGGGTGGGGCCAGGAGGTCCAGACTCAGGCTGTCTCAGAAAGGGCTTTAGTGCCCAGGTCAGCCTATATATTTGGGGTACAGCCGAATGCCGTGCAGGTTTAATCTCATTTGGGGTTTCTGGGTAGCCCCAGACGGCAATGTTTTTCTTCCTGAGGACAGGCAGAGTGCTGCATTGTACTTCTGGATTGCCAAACTGGAGGGCTTGTGGGCCAGTAGTCTGAGGACGGAAGTCTGAGAACCCAAGCTAGGCCTAGGTTTCTGGGTGAGACCTGAATCTAGATCTCGTGCATCTGAAGTCAGGGGAGGATCAGACGATCGCTCAGTTTGGACATTCTGTCCCTGATGGCCCCTTCTTGAAGGGGGGCGTGGATCACGAGGCCATGCGGGTTTTCCCACGATGGGAGTTGTGAGAAGCTCCCAACTGCAAAGATTCTTCTGCAGGACAATTGAGACCTGTTGGTTGGCTCCAGGACAACGATTCCGAGCAGGGTTCTAAGGATAGATGGCTGGGTAGCCCACCTCGCATTCCAATTGTCTGCAAGCAACAAGACAGGTTAGATCTGCTGGATCTGGGGGAGCAACCGAGGAGGCTGAGTTGAAATGGACTCTCCCGTGGATGCGTCCTAATATGATAATATGTCTATGGAGACCTTGGAATGAAGCGGTGGCACTGGGGCCCTGAAGGGTTCTCCTAAAGAGAAGCTTTCACACAGCTCCATCGTGCAAGTTTCCCATGTGTAGATGAGATTTGTTCTGATGGGTGAGTCAAGAAACAGCCATATGCTGTTATTGAAATCCATTCCTCTGAGGAGAGATGCCTGGAAACCAAAGCAATGGATCGGATATGTGCCTAGGGGCCTGTTCGTTCCTTTTTACCTCTGGGGACATCAGTCTACGGGTCTGAGTGCCGGTAGGTGCTCAGATGGGCCCAGATTGCCCCTGTATGTCCTGGGAAGCCACAAATATTGGGATGTCCTCAGGGACTTTGGAGGTTTATCCTCTTAGTTGGGTTGTGGCGATTGGAATGGGCACACACAATTTCCTTGGAGAGGGCAAGCACAGTCGTCAGGTTTGGCTCCAGGGGCCTGAGCCTGTAGGGTGTGTAGGCCAGGGCTGTTTGAACAGTTGTCTGAATACACAAACTCGGCTTATGTTTTGGGTCATAGGTATGGCAGGACTGATCTACAGACCATGAGGAGAACGCTTCGGGATATGAAAATAGGGCGAGTGTGAGGCTCTTGCTCAAGTTTTTGTCTCTGGTTATCGTGTCACTCATGGTCGTGAAATTTCCGGGTGACTTCATTGGAAATGGACGAGTCTTACTCTCTGGGGGTTTGGCCCGTCCAAAGAGTTTGGGGTCTTTCTGTGGGATGGAAGAAGTCCGTTGTTCTGTTGTTATTGATTTGTTTTGTTTTGTTTTTCAACCTCAGGTGTCCCAGCAAATGAGGGATTCCAGAGTAGAGCCCTGGGGATGGGCAACTGGACAACAAGAAATCTGGTTAAAATTTGGGCCTAGGGACATGTCAAGCCCATTATGACATCTAATGTTCCAGCCACTGAGAGGACGTACTAGAGGACAGGACTCACGCTGAGGGTCACAATGCGTGTTTATGCCCTCGTCGCACTCAAGAATGGGCGGGTCGTCAGGGTGAATGCTGGTTTCTCCTACACTGAACGTTGGACAACATGCCAACCACATGGTTTCTTGCCTTGGGTAATGAAGAGTTCTGATTTCTGCATCATAGTCACCCCTGGGCAGTGATTGGAGATAAGGTCTAGGTTCTGAAGACTGAAAACTGAGGTAGGAAAGAGATGATGACCTAAGGCTGTGGCGGGTCTGATGTGCTCAGTGTGCGGTCAGCTGTCTGGGTGTTGGTCACGAGGTCCGGGCTCTGGTTGTCAGACAGTGCATTAGTGCCCAGGTTAGACTATATATTTTGGGTGCCTTCGAGTGACGTGTAGGTTCTTATCTGAAGAACCCTTCAGGATATGAAGAATGAGCGAGTCTGAGGCACGTGCTCAGTCTTTTGTCTCTGGATTTTGTATCAGCGATGGCCATGGAATGTTGGGGAGGCCTCATGGGCCATGGACGAATCTTGCTCTCTGTGGACTTGGCCCGATCCCAATTGTTTTTCGTCAATCTGTGGGATGGGAGGACTCCTTTTAGGTTTGTTACCTCAGGTGTCCGACCAAAAGAGGAATTCCAAATCAGAGCCCTGGCGAAGAGTGAAGGGACAACCCGAACTATGGTTAAAAATTGGGGCCTAGGGGCATGGCAAGCCCAATATGCTGTCCCTCCATCCAGCCACTGAGAGGCCTTACCTGAGGACTGCGCTCAGGCTGAGGGTCACAATGTGTGTTTGTGACCAATGTGGCCCGCAAGCATGGGCGGGGCCTCATGGGCCACACTGGTTTCAAGTACACTGAACCTTGGACAAAATGCCAAGCAGAAGGTATCTTGCCATGGGGAAAGCGTTCTGATTTCTGCATCATTTTCATACCCGGGCCGTGATTGGAGATAATGTCTAGGTTTCTGAAGACTGAAACCCGAGATTGAGAAGAGATGAAGACCTAAGGCCATGGCAGGTCATATGAGCTCAGTGTGCGGCCAGCTGTCTGGGTGGGGCCAGGAGGTCCAGACTCAGGCTGTGTCAGAAAGGGCATTAGTGCCCAGGTCAGCCTATATATTTGGGGTACAGCCGAATGGCGTGCAGGTTGAATCTCATTTGGGGTTTCTGGGTAGCCCCAGACGGCAATGTTTTTCTTCCTGAGGACAGGCAGAGTGCTGCATTGTACTTCTGGATTGCCAAACTGGAGGGCTTGTGGGCCAGTAGTCTGAGGACGGAAGTCTGAGAACCCAAGCTAGGCCTAGGTTTCTGGGTGAGACCTGAATGTAGATCTCGTGCATCTGAAGTCAGGGGGAGGATCAGACGATCGCTCAGGTTGGACATTCTGTCCCTGATGGCCCCTTCTTGAAGGGGGGCGTGGATCACGAGGCCATGCGGGTTTTCCCACGATGGGAGTTGTGAGAAGCTCCCAACTGAAAAGATTCTTCTGCAGGACAATTGAGAACTGTTGGTTGGCTCCAGTACAACGATTCTGAGCAGGGTTCTAAGAATCGATGGCTGGGTAGCCCACCTCGCATTCCAATTGTCTGCAAGCACCAAGACAGGTTAGATCTGCTGGATCTGGGGGAGCAACCGAGGAGGCTGAGTTGAAATGGACTCTCCCGTGGATGTGTCCTAATATGATAATATGTCTATGGAGACCTTTGAATGAATCGGTGGCACTGGGGCCCTGAAGGGTTCTCCTAAAGAGAAGCTTTCACACAGCTCCATCGTGCAAGTTTCCCATGTGTAGATGAGATTTGTTCTGATGGGTGAGTCAAGAAACAGCCATATGCTGTTATTGAAATCCATTCCTCTGAGGAGAGATGCCTGGAAACCAAAGCAATGGATCGGATATGTGCCTAGGGGCCTGTTCGTTCCTTTTTACCTCTGGGGACATCAGTCTACGGGTCTGAGTGCCGGTAGGTGCTCAGATGGGCCCAGATTGCCCCTGTATGTCCTGGGAAGCCACAAATATTGGGATGTCCTCAGGGACTTTGGAGGTTTATCCTCTTAGTTGGGTTGTGGCGATTGGAATGGGCACACACAATTTCCTTGGAGAGGGCAAGCACAGTCGTCAGGTTTGGCTCCAGGGGCCTGAGCCTGTAGGGTGTGTCGGCCAGGGCTGTTTGAACAGTTGTCTGAATACACAAACTCGGCTTATGTTTTGGGTCATAGGTATGGCAGGACTGATCTACAGACCATGAGGAGAACGCTTCGGGATATGAAAATAGGGCGAGTGTGAGGCTCTTGCTCAAGTTTTTGTCTCTGGTTATCGTGTCACTCATGGTCGTGAAATTTCCGGGTGACTTCATTGGAAATGGACGAGTCTTACTCTCTGGGGGTTTGGCCCGTCCAAAGAGTTTTGGGGTCTTTCTGTGGGATGGAAGAAGTCCGTTGTTCTGTTGTTATTGATTTGTTTTGTTTTGTTTTTCAACCTCAGGTGTCCCAGCAAATGAGGGATTCCAGAGTAGAGCCCTGGGGATGGGCAACTGGACAACAAGAAATCTGGTTAAAATTTGGGCCTAGGGACATGTCAAGCCCATTATGACATCTAATGTTCCAGCCACTGAGAGGACGTACTAGAGGACAGGACTCACGCTGAGGGTCACAATGCGTGTTTATGCCCTCGTCGCACTCAAGAATGGGCGGGTCGTCAGGGTGAATGCTGGTTTCTCCAACACTGAACGTTGGACAACATGCCAACCACATGGTTTCTTGGCTTGGGTAAGGAAGAGTTCTGATTTCTGCATCATAGTCACCCCTGGGCAGTGATTGGAGATAAGGTCTAGGTTCTGAAGACTGAAAACTGAGGTAGGAAAGAGATGATGACCTAAGGCTGTGGCGGGTCTGATGTGCTCAGTGTGCGGTCAGCTGTCTGGTGTTGGTCACGAGGTCCGGGCTCTGGTTGTCAGACAGTGCATTAGTGCCCAGGTTAGACTATATATTTTGGGTGCCTTCGAGTGACGTGTAGGTTCTTATCTGAAGAACCCTTCAGGATATGAAGAATGAGCGAGTCTGAGGCACGTGCTCAGTCTTTTGTCTCTGGATTTTGTATCAGCGATGGCCATGGAATGTTGGGGAGGCCTCATGGGCCATGGACGAATCTTGCTCTCTGTGGACTTGGCCCGATCCCAATTGTTTTTCGTCAATCTGTGGGATGGGAGGACTCCTTTTAGGTTTGTTACCTCAGGTGTCCGACCAAAAGAGGAATTCCAAATCAGAGCCCTGGCGAAGAGTGAAGGGACAACCCGAACTATGGTTAAAAATTGGGGCCTAGGGGCATGGCAAGCCCAATATGCTGTCCCTCCATCCAGCCACTGAGAGGCCTTACCTGAGGACTGCGCTCAGGCTGAGGGTCACAATGTGTGTTTGTGACCAATGTGGCCCGCAAGCATGGGCGGGGCCTCATGGGCCACACTGGTTTCAAGAACACTGAACCTTGGACAAAATGCCAAGCAGAAGGTATCTTGCCATGGGGAAAGCGTTCTGATTTCTGCATCATTTTCATACCCGGGCCGTGATTGGAGATAATGTCTAGGTTCTGAAGACTGAAACCCGAGATTGAGAAGAGATGAAGACCTAAGGCCATGGCAGGTCATATGAGCTCAGTGTGCGGCCAGCTGTCTGGGTGGGGCCAGGAGGTCCAGACTCAGGCTGTGTCAGAAAGGGCATTAGTGCCCAGGTCAGCCAATATATTTGGGGTACAGCCGAATGGCGTGCAGGTTGAATCTCATTTGGGGTTTCTGGGTAGCCCCAGACGGCAATGTTTTTCTTCCAGAGGACAGGCAGAGTGCTGCATTGTACTTCTGGATTGCCAAACTGGAGGGCTTGTGGGCCAGTAATCTGGGGACGGAAGTCTGAGAACCCAAGCTAGGCCTAGGTTTCTGGGTGAGACCTGAATCTAGATCTCGTGCATCTGAAGTCAGGGCGAGGATCGACTATCACTCAGGTTGGACATTTTGTCCCTGATGGCCCCTTCTTGAAGGGGGGCGTGTATCACGATGCCATGCGTGTTTTCCCACGATGGGAGTTGTGAGAAGCTCCCAACTGCAAAGATTCTTCTGCAGGACATTTGAGACCTGTTGGTTGGCTCCAGGACAACGAATCCGAGCAGGGTCCTAAGGATGGATGGCTGAGTAGCCCACCTCGCATTCCAATTGTCTGCAAGCAACAAGACAGGTTAGATCTGCTGGATCTTGGGGAGCAACCGAGGAAGGCTGAGTTGAAATGGACTCTCCCATGGATGTGTCCTAATATGATAATATGTCTATGAAGACCTTGGAATGAATCGGTGGCACTGGGGCCCTGAAGGGTTCTCCTAAAGAGAGGCTTTCACACAGCTCCATCGTGCAAGTTTCCCATGTGTAGATGAGATTTGTTCTGATGGGTGAGTCAAGAAACAGCCATATGCTGTTATTGAAATCCATTCCTCTGAGGAGAGATGCCTGGAAACCAAAGCAATGGATCGGATATGTGCCTAGGGGCCTGTTCATTCCTTTTTACCTCTGGGGACATCAGTCTATGGGTCTGAGTGCAGGTAGGTGCTCAGATGGGCCCAGATTGCCCCTGTTTGTCCAGGGAAGCCACAAATATTGGGATGGCCTCAGGTACTTTGGAGTTTTATCCTCTTAGTAGGTTTGTGGCCATTGGAATGGGCACATATATTTCCCTTGTTCAGGGCAAGCACATTCGTCAGGTTTGGCTCCAGGGGCTTGAGCCTGTTTGGTGTGTAGGCCAGGGCTTTGGACAGTTGTTTGAAAACACAAACTCGGCTTATATTTCGGGTCATAGGTATGGCAGGACTGATCTACAGACCATGAGGAGAACTCTTCGGCATATGAAAATAGGGCGTGTGTGAGGCTCTTGCTCAAGTTTTTATCTCTGGTTATCGTGTCACTCATGGTCGTGAAATTTCCGGGTGACTTCATGGGAAATGGACGAGTCTTACTCTCTGGGGGTTTGGCCCCGTCCAAAGAGTTTGGGGTCATTCTGTGGGATGGAAGAAGTCCGTTGTTCTGTTGTTATTGATTTGTTTTGTTTTGCATTTCAACCTCAGGTGTCCCAGCAAATGAGGGATTCCAGAGTCGAGCCCTGGGAGGGGCGACTGGACAACCAGAAATCTGGTTAAAAATTGGGGCCTAGGGACATGTCAAGCCCATTATGACATCTAATGGTCGAGCCACTGAGAGGACGTACTAGAGGACAGGACTCACAATGAGGGTCACAATGCGTGTTTATGCCCTCGTCACACTCAAGAATGGGCGGGTCGTCAGGGTGAATGCTGGTTTCTCCTACACTGAACTTTGGACAACATGCCAACCACAAGGTTTCTTGCCTTGGGTAAGGAAGGGTTCTGATTTCTGAATCATAGTCACCCGTGGGCAGTGATTAGAGATAAGGTCTAGGTTTTGAAGACTGAAAACTGAGGTAGGTAAGAGATGATGTCCTAAGGCCATGGCGGGTCTGATGTGCTCAGTGTGCGGTCAGCTGTCTGGGTGTTGGTCACGAGGTCCGGGCTCTGGTTGTCAGACAGTGCATTAGTGCCCAGGTTAGACTATATATTTTGGGTGCCTTCGAGTGACGTGTAGGTTCTTATCTGAAGAACCCTTCAGGATATGAAGAATGAGCGAGTCTGAGGCACGTTCTCAGTCTTTTGTCTCTGGATTTTGTATCAGCGATGGCCGTGGAATGTTGGGGAGGCCTCATGGGCCATGGACGAATCTTGTTCTCTGTCGACTTGGCCCCATCCCAATTGTTTTTCGTCAATCTGTGGTATGGGAGGACTCCTTTTAGGTTTGTTACCTCCTGTGTCCGACCAAACGAGGAATTCCAAATCAGAGCCCTGGGGAAGAGTGAAGGGACAACCCGAACTATGGTTAAAAATTGGGTCCTAGGGGCATGGCAAGCCCAATATGCTGTCTATCCATCCAGCCACTGAGAGGCCTTACCAGAGGACTGGGCTCAGGCTGAGGGTGACAATGAGTGTTTGTGATCAATGTGGCCCGCAAGCATGGGTGGGGCCTCATGGGCCACACTGGTTTCAAGTACACTGAACCTTGGACAACATGCCAACCACAAGGTTTTTTGCCATGGGGAAAGCGATCTGATTTCTGCTTCATTTTCAAACCCGGGCCGTGATTGGAGATAATGTCTAGGATCTGAAGCCTGAAACCCGAGATTGAGAAGAAATGAAGTCCTAAGGCCATGGCAGGTCATATGAGCTCAGTGTGCGGCCAGCTGTCTGGGTGGGGCCAGGAGGTCCAGACTCAGGCTGTCTCAGAAAGGGCATTAGTGCCCAGGTCAGCCTATATATTTGGGGTACAGCCGAATGGCGTGCGGGTTGAATCACATTTGGGGTTTCTGGGTAGCTCGAGAGGGCAATGTTTTTCTTCTGGAGGGCAGGCAGAGTGCTGCACTGTAGTTCTGGATTGCCAAACTGGAGGGCTTGTGGGCCAGTAGTCTGAGGACGGAAGTCTGAGAACTCAAGCTAGGCCTAGGTTTCTGGGTGAGACCGGAATCTAGATCTCGTGCATCTGAAGTCAGGGCGAGGATCAGACGATCACTCAGGTTGGACATTCTGTCCCTGATGGCCCCTTCTTGAAGGGGGGCGTGGATCACGAGGCCATGCGGGTTTTCCCACGATGGGAGTTGTGAGAAGCTCCCAACTGCAAAGATTCTTCTTCAGGCCAATTGAGACCTGTTGGTTGGCTCCAGGACAACGATTCCGAGCAGGGTTCTAAGGATGGATGGCTGGGTAGCCCACCTCGCATTCCAATTGTCTGCAAGCAACAAGACAGGTTAGATCTGCTGGATCTGGGGGAGCAACCGAGGAGGCTGAGTTGAAATGGACTCTCCCGTGGATGTGTCCTAATATGATAATATGTCTATGGAGACCTTGGAATGAAGCGGTGGCACTGGGGCCCTGAAGGGTTCTCCTAAAGATAGGCTTTCACACAGCTCCATCGTGCAAGTTTCCCATGTGTAGATGAGATTTGTTCTGATGGGTGAGTCAAGAAACAGCCATATGCTGTTATTGAAATCCATTCCTCTGAGGAGAGATGCCTGGAAACCAAAGCAATGGATCGGATATGTGCCTAGGGGCCTGTTCGTTCCTTTTTACCTCTGGGGACATCAGTCTACGGGTCTGAGTGCCGGTAGGTGCTCAGATGGGCCCAGATTGCCCCTGTTTGTCCAGGGAAGCCACAAATATTGGGATGGCCTCAGGTACTTTGGAGTTTTATCCTCTTAGTAGGTTTGTGGCCATTGGAATGGGCACATATATTTCCCTTGTTTAGGGCAAGCACATTCGTCAGGTTTGGCTCCAGGGGCTTGAGCCTGTTTGGTGTGTAGGCCAGGGATTTGGACAGTTGTCTGAAAACACAAACTCGGCTTATATTTCGGGTCATAGGTATGGCAGGACTGATCTACAGACCATGAGGAGAACTCTTCGGGATATGACACAAGGGCAAGTGTGAGGCTCTTGCTCAAGTTTTTGTCTCTGGATACCGAGTCACTAATGGTTGTGATATTTCCGGGTGACTTCATGGGAAATGGACGAGTCTTACTCTCTGGGGGTTTGGCCCCGTACAAAGATTTTGGGGTCACTCTGTGGGATGGAAGAAGTCCCTTGTTCTGTTGTTGTTGGTTTCTTTTGTTCTGTTTCTCAACCTAAGGTGTCCAACTAAATGAGGGATTCCAGAGTAGAGCCCTGGGGAGGGGCGACTGGACAACCAGAAATCTGGTTAAAAATTGGGCCCTAGGGACATGTCAAGCCCATTATGACATCTAATGGTCCAGCCTTGAGAGGACGTACTAGAGGATAGAACTCACACTGAGGGTCACAATGCGTGTTTATGCCCTCGTCGCACTAAAGAATGGGCGGGCCTCATGGTAAATCCTGGTTTCTGCTACACTGAACGTTGGAAAACATGCCAACCACAAGGTTTCTTGCCATGGGTAAGGAAGAGTTCTGATTTCTGCATCACAGTCACCCCTGGACAGTGAATGGAGATAAGGTCTAGGTTCTGAGCCTGAAAACTGAGGTAGGGAAGAGATGATGACCTAAGGCCATGGCGGGTCTGATGTGCTCAGTGTGCGGTCAGCTGTCTGGGTGTTGGTCACGAAGATCGGGCTCAGGTTGTCAGACAGTGCATTAGTGCCCAGGTTAGACTATATATTTTGGGTGCCTTCGAGTGACGTGTAGGTTCTTATCTGAAGAACTCTTCAGGATATGAAGAATGAGCGAGTCTGAGGTGCGTGCTCAGTCTTTTGAATATGGATTTTGTATCAGCGATGGCCGTGGAATGTTGGGGAGGCCTCATGGGCCATGGACGAATCTTGCTCTATGTGGATTTGGCCCGATCCCAATTGTTTTCCGTCATTCTGTGGGATGGGAGGACTCCTTTCAGGTTTGTTACCTCAGGGGTCCCACCAAAAGAGGAATTCCAAAGCAGATCCCTGGGGAAGAGTGAAGGGACAACCCGAATTACGGTAAAAAATTTGGGCCTAGGGTCATGGCAATCCCAATATGCTGTCTCTCCATCCAGCCACTGAGAAGCCTTAGCTGCGGAATGGGTACTGGCTAGGATCACAATGTGTGTTTGTGACCAATGTGTCCCGCAATCATGGGCGGGGCCTCTTGGGCCACACTGGTTTCAACTACACTGATTCTTGGACAACATGCCAACCACAAAGTTTCTTGCCATGGGGAAAGAGTTCTGATTTCTGCATCATTTTCAAACCCGGGCTTTGATTGGAGATAAGGTCTAGGTTCTGAAGCCTGAGAACCGAGATTGAGAAGAGATGATGACGTAAGGCCATGTCGGGTCCGATGTGCTCAGTGTGCGGCCAGCTGTCTCGGTGGGTCCCGGAGGTCCAGGATCAGGCTGTGTCAGAAAGGGCATTAGTGCCCATGTCAGCCTATATATTTGGGGTACAGCCGAATGGCGTGCAGATTGATCCTCATTGGGGGTTTCTGGGTAGCCCCAGAGGGCAATGTTTTTCTTCTGGAGGGCAGGCAGAGTGCTGCATTGTAGTTCTGGATTGCTAAACTGGAGGGCTTGTGGGCCAGTAGTCCGAGGACGGAAGTCTGAGAAACCAAGCTAGGCCTAGGTTTATGGTTGAGGATATGGCAGGCACAATCTACAGACCTGAATCGATATCTCGTGCATCTGAAGTCACAGCGAGGATCAGAGTTCACTCAGGTTGGACATTCTGTCCCTGATGGCCCCTTCTTGAAGGGGGGCTGGATCACGAGGCCATGCGGGTTTTCCCACGATGGGAGTTGTGAGAAGCTCCCAACTGCTAGATTCTTCTGCAGGACAATTGAGACCTGTTGGTTGGCTCCAGGACAACGATTCCGAGCAGGGTTCTAAGGATGGATGGCTGGGTAGCCAACCTCGCTTTCCAATTGTCTCCAAGCAAGAAAACAGGTTAGATCTGCTGGATCTGGGGGAGCAACCAAGGAGGCTGAGTTGAATTGGACTCTCCCGTGGATGTGTCCTAATATGATAATATGTCTATGGAGACCTTGGAATGAAGCGGTGGCACTGGGGCCCTGAAGTGTTCTCCTAAAGAGAGGCTTTCACATAGCTCCATCGTGCAAGTTTCCCATGTGTAGATGAGATTTGTTCTGATGGGTGAGTCAAGAAACAGCCATATGCTGTTATTGAAAGCCAGGCCTCTGAGGAGAGATGCCTGGAAAGGAAAGCAATAGATGCGATAGTTTCCTAGGGGCCTGTTCGTTCCTTTTTACCTCTGGGGTCATCAGTCTAAGTGTCTGAGTGCAAGTAGTTGCTCAGATGGGCACAGATTGCCCCATTTGTCCTGGGAAGCCACAAAATTGGGATGGCCTCAGGGACTTTGGAGGTTTATACTCTTAGGAGGGTTGTGGCCATTGGAATGGGCACATACAATTCCCTTGGAGAGGGCTATCACAGTCGTCAGTTTTGGCTCTAGGGGCATGAACCTGTAGGGTGTGTAGGCCAGGGCTGTTTGGACAGTTGTCTGAAAAAAAAACTCGGCTTATGTTTCGGGTCATAGGTATGGCAGGACTGATCTACAGACCATGAGGAGAACACTTCGGGATATGAAAAAAGGGCGAGTGTAGGGGAGGAGTCAAGATGGCGGAGAAGTAGCAAGCTGAGACTGCTTCAGCTAGCCGGAGATCACCTAGATACCTTATCTAAAGATTGCAAACACCTGAAAAATCCATCGGCAGTTCGAAGAGAAGAAAAACAGCAATTCTGGAAACAGAAAAACAACCACTTTCTGAAAGGTAGGACTGGCGGAGAAGTGAATCCAAAGCGACGCGAAGATAGACCCCGGGGGGAGGGGCCGGCTCCCGGCAAGCAGCGGAGCAACCGTGCACAAAATCAGGACTTTTAAAAGTCTGTTCCGCTGAGGGACATCGCTCCAGAGGCTAAACCGGGGCGAAGCCCACGCGGGGTCAGCGTGGCCTCAGGTCCCGCAGGGTCACAGAGGATCGGGGGTGTCTGAGTGTCGCAGAGCTTGCGGGTATTGGAACAGGAAAGCCGGCTACAGAGACAGAGCTGACAGTAAGCTCACAGCTCCGTGTTACCTTGAACCGGTCATAGGCTCGGTGAGCTCGTAGCGAGCCCGGAGGTCAGGCAGACGGGAGTAACTGGGCGCGGTTCTCTGAGCGCGCACTGAGGAGTGCGGCCCTGGGCTCTTGGCTCTTCTGGGCCGGAGACCAGGAGGCCGCCATTTGTATTCCCGTCCTCTGGAACTCTACGGAAAGCGCTCAGGGAACAAAAGCTCCTGAAAGCAAACCCGAGCGGATTACTCACCCCGGCCCCGGGTAGGGGCGGTGTAATTCCGCCTGGGGCAAAGACACTTGAGAATCACTACAACAGGCCCCTCCCCCAGAAGATCAACAAGAAATCCAGCCAAGACCAAGTTCACCTACCAAGGAGTGCGGTTTCAATACCAAGGAGAGCAGCAGAATTCCAGAGGAGGAGAAAGCCAAGCACGGAACTCATGGCTTTTTTCCTGTGATTTTTTTTAGTCTTGCAGTTAATTTAATTTTTTCTTTTTCATTTTTTTTTTCTTTCTCGCCTTGGGTAAAATTTTTTTTAACTGTTACCTTTTTCTTTTTTAACGATTTTATACTAGTTTATCTAATATATATATTTTTTCTTTTTTACATTTTTCTTAGGTGTATTCTTTTTTTAAAAAATTCTTTTCTTTTCTTTCTTTTTTTTTTTTCTTTCTTCCTTTTTGAACCTCTTTTTATCCCCTTTCTCCCCACTCACGATTTTGGATCTCTTCTAATTTGGTTAAAGCATATTTTCCTGGGGTTGTTGCCACCCTTTTAGTATTTTACTTGCCCCTTCATTTAGTCTTATCTGGACAAAATGACAAGATGTAAAAATTCAACACAAAAAAAAGAACAAGAGGCAGTACCGAAGGCTAGGGACCTAATCAATACAGACATCGGTAATATGTCAGATCTAGAGTTCAGAATGACAATTCTCAAGGTTCTAGCCGGGCTTGAAAAAGGCATGGAAGATATTAGAGAAACCCTCTCGAGAGATAAAAAGCCCTTTCTGGAGAAATAAAAGAACTAAAATCTAACCAAGGTGAAATCAAAAAAGCTATTAATGAGGTGCAATCAAAAATGGAGGCTCTAACTGCTAGTATAAATGAGGCAGAAGAAAGAATTAGTGATATAGAAGACCAAATGACAGAGAATAAAGAAGCTGAGCAAAAGAGGGACAAACAGCTACTGGACCACGAGGGGAGAATTCGAGAGATAAGTGACACCATAAGACGAAACAACATTAGAATAATTGGGATTCCAGAAGAAGAAAAGAAAGTGAAAGGGGAGCAGAAGGTATCCTGGAGAGAATTATTGGGGAGAATTTCCCCAATATGGCAAAGGGAACGAGCATCAAAATTCAGGAGGTTCAGAGAATGCCCCTCAAAATCAATAAGAATAGGCCCACACCCCGTCACCTAATAGTAAAATTTACAAGTCTCAATGACAAAGAGAAAATCCTGAAAGCAATCCGGGAAAAGAAGTCTGTAACATACAATGGTAAAAATATTAGATTGGCAGCTGACTTATCCACAGAGACCTGGCAGGCCAGAAAGAGCTGGCATGATATTTTCAGAGCACTAAACGAGAAAAACATGCAGCCAAGAATACTATATCCAGCTAGGCTATCATTGAAAATAGAAGGAGAGATTAAAAGCTTCCAGGACAAACAACAACTGAAAGAATTTGCAAATACCAAACCAGCTCTACAGGAAATATTGAAAGGGGTCCTCTAAGCAAAGAGAGAGCCTACAAGTGGTAGATCAGAAAGGAATAGAGACCATATACAGTAACAGTCACCTTACAGGCAATACAATGGCACTAAATTCATATCTCTCAATAGTTACCCTGAATGTGAATGGGCTAAATGCCCCTGTCAAAAGACACAGGGTATCAGAATGGATAAAAAAACAAAACCCATCTATATGTTGCCTCCAAGAAACACATTTTAAGCCCGAAGGCACCTCCAGATTTAAAGTGAGGGGGTGGGAAAGAATTTACCATGCTAATGGACATCAGAAGAAAGCAGGAGTGGCAATCCTTATATCAGATCAATTAGATTTTAAGCCAAAGACTATAATAAGAGATGAGGAAGGACACTATATCATACTCAAAGGGTCTGTCCAACAAGAAGATTTAACAATTTTAAATATCTATGCCCCCAATGTGGGAGCAGCCAACTATATAAACCAATTAATAACAAAATCAATGAAACACATTAACAATAATACAATAATAGTAGGGGACTTTAACACTCCCCTCACTGAAATGGACAGGTCATCCAAGCAAAAGATCAGCAAGGAAATAAAGGCCTTAAACGACACACTGGACCAGATGGACATCACAGATATATTCAGAATATTTCACCCCAAAGCAACAGAATACACATTCTTCTCTAGTGCACATGGAACATTCTCCAGAATAGATCACATCCTCGGTCCTAAATCAGGACTCAACCGGTATCAAAAGATTGGGATCATTCCCTGCATATTTTCAGACCACAATGCTCTAAAGCTAGAACTCAACCACAAAAGGAAGTTTGGAAAGAACCCAAATACATGGAGCCTAAACAGTATCCTTCTAAAGAATGAATGGGTCAACCGGGAAATTAAAGAAGAATTGAAAAAAATCATGGAAACAAATGATAATGAAAATACAACGGTTCAAAATCTGTGGGACACAACAAAGGCAGTCCTGAGAGGAAAATATATAGCGCTACAAGCCTTTCTCAAGAAACAAGAAAGGTCTCAGGTACACAACCTAACCCTACACCTAAAGGAGCTGGAGAAAGAACAAGAAAGAAACCCTAAGCCCAGCAGGAGAAGAGAAATCATAAAAGATCAGAGCAGAAATCAATGAAATAGAAACCAAAAAAAAACAATAGAACAAATCAACGAAACTAGGAGCTGGTTCTTTGAAAGAATTAATAAAATTGATAAACCCCTGGCCCGACTTATCAAAAAGAAAAGAGAAAGGACCCAAATAAATAAAATCATGAATGAAAGAGGAGAGATCACAACTAACACCAAAGAAATACAAACTATTATAAGAACATACTATGAGCAACTCTACGGCAATAAATTTGACAATCTGGAAGAAATGGATGCATTCCTAGAAACATATAAACTACCACAACTGAGCCAGGAAGAAATAGAAAGCCTGAACAGACCCATAACCAGTAAGGAGATTGAAACAGTCATTAAAAATCTCCAAACAAACAAAAGCCCAGGGCCAGACGGCTTCCCTGGGGAATTCTACCAAACATTTAAAGAAGAACTAATTCCTATTCTCCTGAAACTGTTCCAAAAAATAGAAATGGAAGGAAAACTTCCAAACTCATTTTATGAGGCCAGCATCACCTTGATCCCAAAACCAGACAAGGATCCCACCAAAAAAGAGAGCTATAGACCGATATCCTTGATGAACACAGATGCGAAAATACTCAACAAAATACTAGCCAATAGGATTCAACAGTACATTAAAAGGATTATTCACCACGACCAAGTGGGATTTATTCCAGGGCTGCAAGGTTGGTTCAACATCCGCAAATCAGTCAATGTGATACAACACATCAATAAAAGAAAGAACAAGAACCATATGATACTCTCAATAGATGCTGAAAAAGCATTTGACAAAGTACAACATCCCTTCCTGATCAAAACTCTTCAAAGTGTAGGGATAGAGGGCACATACCTCAATATCATCAAAGCCATCTATGAAAAACCCACCGCAAATATCATTCTCAATGGAGAAAAACTGAAAGCTTTTCCGCTAAGGTCAGGAACACGGCAGGGATGTCCATTATCACCACTGCTATTCAACATCGTACTAGAGGTCCTAGCCTCAGCAATCAGACAACAAAAGGAAATTAAAGGCATCCAAATCGGCAAAGAAGAAGTCGAATTATCACTCTTCGCAGATGATATGATACTATATGTGGAAAACCCAAAAGACTCCACTCCAAAACTGCTAGAACTTATACAGGAATTCAGTAAAGTGTCAGGATATAAAATCAATGCACAGAAATCAGTTGCTTTTCTCTACACCAACAGCAAGACAGAAGAAAGAGATATTAAGGAGTCAATCCCATTTACAATTGCATCCAAAACCATAAGATACCTAGGAATAAACCTAACCAAAGAGACACAGAATCTATACTCAGAAAACTATAAAGTACTCATGAAAGAGAATTGAGGAAGACACAAAGAAATGGAAAAATGTTCCATGCTCCTGGATTGGAAGAATAAATATTGTGAAAATGTCTATGCTACCTAAAGCAATCTACACATTTAATGCAATTCCTATCAAAGTACCATCCATCTTTTTCAAAGAAATGGAACAAATAATGCTAAAATTTATATGGAACCAGAAAAGACCTCGAATAGCCAAAGGGATATTGAAAAAGAAAGCCAACGTTGGTGGCATCACAATTCCGGACTTCAGGCTCTATTACAAAGCTGTCATCATCAAGACAGCATGGTACTGGCACAAAAACAGACACATAGATCAATGGAACAGAATAGAGAGCCCAGAAATAGACCCTCAAATCTATGGTCAACTAATCTTCGACAAAGCAGGAAAGAATGTCCAATGGAAAAAAAGACAGCCTTTTCAATAAATGGTGCTGGGAAAATTGGGACAGCCACATGCAGAAAAATGAAATTGGACCATTCCCTTACACCACACACAAAAATAGACTCAAAATGGATGAAGGACCTCAATGTACGAAAGGAATCCATTCAAAATCCTTGAGCAGAACACGGGCAGCAACCTCTTCCACCTCTGCCGCAGCAAGATCTTCCTAGGAACAACGCAAAAGGCAAGGGAAGCAAGGGAAAAAAATGAACTACTGGGATTTCATCAAGATCAAAAGCTTTTGCACAGCAAAGGAAACAGTTAACAAAATCAAAAGACAACTGACAGAATGGGAGAAGATATTTGCAAACGACATATCAGATAAAGGACTAGTGTCCAGAATCTATAAAGAACTTAGCAAACTCAACACCCAAAGAACAAATAATCCAATCAAGAAATGGGCAGAGGACATGAACAGACATTTCTGCAAAGAAGACATCCAGATGGCGAACAGACACATGAAAAAGTGCTCCATATCACTTGGCATCAGGGAAATACAAATCAAAACCACAATGAGATATCACCTCACACCAGTCAGAATGGCTAAAATCAACAAGTCAGGAAATGACAGATGCTGGCGAGGATGCGGAGAAAGGGGAACCCTCCTACCCTGTTGGTGGGAATGCAAGCTGGTGCAGCCACTCTGGAAAACAGCATGGAGGTTCCTCAAAATGTTGAAAATAGAACTGCCCTATGACCCAGCAATTGCACTATTGGGCATTTACCCTAAAGATACAAATGTAGTGATCCAAAGGGGCACATGCACCCGAATGTTTATAGCAGCAATGTCCACAATAGCCAAACTATGGAAAGAACCTAGATGTCCATCAACAGATGAATGGATCAAGAAGATGTGGTATATATACACAATGGAATACTATGCAGCCAAAAAGAAATGAAATCTTGCCATTTGCAACAACGTGGATGGAACTAGAGCGTATCATGCTTAGCGAAATAAGTCAAGCAGAGAAAGACAACTATCATATGATCTCCCTGATATGAGGAAGTGGTGATACAACATGGAGGCTTAAGTGGGTAGAAGAAGAATAAATGAAACAAGATGGGATTGGGAGGGAGACAAACCATAAGTGACTCTTAATCTCACAAAACAAACTGAGGGTTGCTAGGGGAGGGGGTTTGGGAGAAGGGGGTGGGATTATGGACATTGGGGAGGGTATGTGATTTGGTGAGTGCTGTGAAGTGTGTAAACCTGGTGATTCACAGACCTGTACCCCTGGGGATAAAAATATATGTTTATCAAAAATAAAAAATTAAAAAAAAAAAGAATGCTGCATTGTAGTTCTGGATTGCCAAACTGGAGGGCTTGTGGGCCAGTAGTCTGAGGACAGAAGTCTGAGAAACCAAGCTAGGCCTTGTTTTCTGGGTGAGGATATGGCAGGCACAATCTACAGACCTGAATCGAGATCTCGGGCATGTGAAGTCAGGGCAAGGAACAGTCGATCGCTCAGGTTGGACATTCGGTCCCTGAATGCCCCTTCTTGAAGGGGGGGTGGATCTCGAGGCCTTGGGGGTTTTCCCACGATGGGAGTTGTGAGAAGCTCCCAACTGCAAAGATTCTTCTGCAGGACAATTGAGACCTGTTGGTTGGCTCCAGGACAACGATTCCGAGCAAGGTTCTAAGGATGGATGGCTGGGTAGCCCACCTCGCATTCCAATTGTCTCCAAGCAACAAGACATGTTAGATCTGCTGGATCTGGGGGAGCAACCGTGGAGGCTGAGTTGAAATGGACTATACCGTGGATGTGTCCTAATATGATTTTGTGTCTATGGAGACCTTGGAATGAAGCGGTGGCACTGGGGCCCTGAAGGATTTCCTAAAGAGAGGCTTTCAAACAGCTCCATCGTACAAGTTTCCCATGTGTAGATGAGATTTGTTCTGATGGGTGATCCAAGAAACAGCCATATGGTGTTATTGAAAGCCAGGCCTCTTAGGAGAGATGCCTGGAAACCAAAGCAATGGATCTGATAGGTGCCTAGGGGGCTGTTGTTCGTTCCTTTTTACCTCTGGGGTCATCAGTCTACGGGTCTGAGTGCCCGTAGGTGCTCAGATGTGGCCAGATTGCCCCTGTTTGTCCAGGGAAGCCACAAATATTGGGATGGCCTCAGGGACTTTGGAGGTTTATCGCCTAGTACGGTTGTGGCCATTGGAATGGGCACATACAATTCCCTTTGAGAGGGCAAAGCACAGTCGTCAGGTTTGGCTCCAGGGGCCTGAGCCTGTAGGGTGTGTAGGCCACGGCTGTTTTGGACAGTTGTCTGAAAACACAAACTCGGCTTATGTTTTGGGTCATAGGTATGGCAGCACTGATCTACAGACCATGAGGAGAACTCTTCGGGATATGAAAAAAGGGCGAGTGTGAGGCTCTTGCTCACGTTTTTGTCTCTGGATATCGTGTCAATCATGGTCGTGAAATATTCGGGTGACTTCATGGGAAATGGACGAATCTTACTCTCTGTGGGTTTGGCCCCGTCCAAAGAGTTTGGGGTCATTCTGTGGGATGGAAGAACTCCATTGGTCTTTTGTTGTTTGATTTGTTTATTTTGTTTTTCAACCTCAGGTGTCTCACCAAATGAGGGATTCCACAGTAGAGCCCTGGGGAGGGGCGACTGGACAACCAGAAATCTGGTTAAAAATTGGGGGCCTAGGGACATGTCAAGCCCATTATGACATCTAATGGTCCAGCCACTGAGAGGACGTACTAGAGGACAGGACTCACGCTGAGGGTCACAATACCTGCTTATGCCCTCGTTGCGCTCAAGAATGGGCGGGGCCTCAGTGTGAATGATGGTTTTTCCTACACTGAACGTTGGACAACATGCCAACCACAAGGTTTCTTGCCATGGGTAAGGAAGAGTTCTGAGTTCTGCATCACAGTCACCCCTGCGCAGTGATTGGAGATAAGGTCTAGGTTCTGAAGCCTGAAAACGGAGTTAGGGAAGAGATGATGACCTAAGACCATCGCGGGTCTGATGAGCTCAATGTGCGGTCAGCTGTCTGGGTGTTGGTCACGAGGTCCGGGCTCAGGTTGTCAGACAGTGCATTAGTGCCCAGGTTAGACTATATATTTTGGGTGCATTCGAGTGCCGTGTAAGTTCTTATCTGAAGAACTCTTCAGGATATGAAGAATGCGCGAGTCTGAGGCGCGTGCTCAGGCTTTTTTCTCTGGATTTTGTATCAGCGATGGCCGTGGAATGTTGGGGAGGCCTCATGGGCCAAGGACAATCTTGCTCTCGGTGGACTGGCCCGATCCCAATTGTTTTCCGTCAACCTGTGAGATTGGAGGACTCCTTTCAGGTTTGTTACCTCAGGTGTCCCACCAAAAGAGGAATTCCAAAGCAGAGCCCTGGGGAAGAGTGAAGGGACAACCCGAACTATGGTTAAAAATTGTGGCCTAGGGGCATGACAAGCCCAATATGCTGTCTCTCCATCCAGCCACTGAGAGGCCTTACCTGAGGACTGGGCTCAGACTGAGGGTCACAATGTGTGTTTGTGACCAATGTGGCCCGCAAGCATGGGCGGGGCCTCATGGGCCACATTGGTTTCAACTACACTGAACCTTGGACAACATGCCACCACAAGGTTTCTTGCCATTGGGAAAGAGTTCTGATTTCTGCATCATTTTCAAATCTGGTCCGTGATTAGAGATAAGGTCTAGGTTCAGAAGCCTGAAAACCGAGGTTCAGAAGAGATGACGACCTAAGGCCATGGCGGGTCCGATGTGCTCAGTGTGCGGCCAGCAGTCTGAGTGGGGCTAGGAGGTCCAGGTTCAAGCTGTGACAGAAAGGGCATTAGTGCCCTGGTCAGCCTATATATTTGGGGTACAGCCGAATGGCGTGCAGGTTGATACTCATTTTGGCGTTCTGGGTAGCCCCAGAGGGCAATGTTTTTCTTCTGGAGGGCAGACTGAGTGCTGCATTGTAGTTCTGGATTGCCAAACTGGAGGGCTTGTGGGCCAGTAGTCTGAGGACGGAAGTCTGAGAACTCAAGCTAGGCCTAGGTTTCTGGGTGAGGATATGGCAGGCACAATCTACAGACCTGAATCGAGATATCGTGCATCTAATGTCAGGCCTAGGATCAGACGATCGCTCTCGTGGGGCATTCTGTCCCTGATGGCCCCTTCTTGAAGGGGGGTGGATCTTGAGGCCTTGGGGGGTTTTCCCACGATGGGAGTTGTGAGAAGCTCCCAACTGCAAAGATTCTTCTGCAGGACAATTGAGACCTGTTGGTTGGCTCCAGGACAACGATTCCGAGCAGGGTTCGAAGGATGGATGGCTGGGTAGCCCACCTCGCAGTCCAATTGTTTCCAAGCAACAAGACAGGTTAGATATGCTGGATCTGGGGGAGCAACCGAGGAGCCTGAGTTGAAATGGACTCTTCCGTGGATGTGTCCTAATATGATTTGTGTCTATGGAGACCTTGGAATGAAGCGGTGGCACTGGGGCCCTGAATGGTTCTCCGAAAGAGCTGCTTTCACACAGCTCCATCGTGCAAGTTTCCCATGTGTAGATGAGATTTGTTCTTATGGGTGAGTCAAGAAACAGTCATATGCTGTATTGAAATCCAGGCCTCTGAGGAGAGATGCCTGGAAACCAAAGCAATGGATCCGTTAGGTGCCTAGTCCTGTACGTTCCTTTTTACCTCTGGGGATGTCAGTCTATGCGTCTGAGAGCCGATAGGTGCTCAGATGGGCCCAGATTGCCCCTGTTTGGTCTGGGAAGCCACAAATATTGGGATGGCCGCAGGGACTTTGGAGGTTTATCCTATTAGTAGGGTTGTGGACATTGGAAAGGGCACATACAATTCCCTTGGAGAGGGCAAGCACAGTCGTCAGGTTTGGCTCCAGGGGCATGAGCCTGTAGGGTGTGTAGGCCAGGGCTGTTTGGACAGTTGTCTGAAAAAAATACTCAGCTTATGTTTCGGGTCATAGGTGTGGCACACTGATCAACAGACCATGAGGAGAACTCTTCGGGATAAGAAAAAAGGGCGAGTGTGAGGCTTTGCTCAAGTTTTTGTCTCTGGATATCCTGTCACTCATGGTCGTAAAATTTCCGGGTGACTTCATGGGAAATGGTGAGTCTTACTCTCTCGGGGTTTGACCCGTCCAAGAGTTTGGGGTCATTCTGTGGGATGGAAAAAGTCCGTTTTCTCTTTTGTTTTGTTTTTCAACCTCAGGGTTCCCACCAAATGAGTGATTCCAGAGTAGAGCCCTGGGGAGGGGCGACTGGACAACCAGAAATCTGGTTAAAAATTTGGGCCTAGGGAGTTGTCAAGCCCATTATGACATCTAATGGTCCAGCCACTGACAGGACGTACTAGAGGACAGGACTCACACTGAGGGTCACAATGCGTGTTTATGCCCTCCTCGCACTCAAGAATGGGTGGGGCTTCAGGGTGAAATCTGGTTTATCCTTCACTGAACGTTGGAGAACATGCCAACCACAAGCTTTCTTGCCATGGGTAAGGAAGAGTTCTGATTTCTGCATCACAGTCAACCCTGGGCAGTGATTGGAGATAAGGTCTAGGTTCTGAAGCCTGTAAACTGAGGTAGGGAAGAGATGATGACCTAAGGCTATGGCGGGTCTGTTGAGCTCAGTGTGCGGTCAGCTGTCTGGGTGTTTTGGTCACGAAGTCCGGGCTCAGGTTGTCATACAGTGCATTAGCGCCCCCTTTAGACTATATATTTTGGGTGCATTCGAGTGCCGTGTAAGTTCTTATCTGAAGAACTCTTCAGGATATGAAGAATGTGCGAGTCTGAAGCACGGGCTCAGGCTTTTGTCTCTGGATTTTGTATCAGAGATGGCCGTGGAATGTTGGGGAGGCCTCATGGGCCATGGACTAATCTTGCTTCTGTGGACTTGGCCCATTCCCAATTGTTTTTCGTCAATCTGTGGGATGGGAGGTCTCCTTTCAGGTTTGTTACCTCACGTGTCCCACCAAAAGAGGAATTCCAAAGCAGAGCCCTGTGGAAGAGTGAAGGGACAACCCGAACTATGTTTAAAACTTGCAGCCTAGGGGCATGGCAAGCCCAACATGCTGTCTCTCCATCCAGCCACTGAGAGGCCTTACATGAGGACTGGGCTCAGTCTGAGGGTCGCAATGTGTGTTTGTGTCCAATGTGGCCCGCAAGCATGGGCGGGGCCTCATGGGCCACACTGGTTTAAACTACACCGAACTTTGGACAACATGCCAACCACAAGATTTCTAGTCATGTGGAAAGAGTTCTGATTCCTGCATCATTTTCAAACCCCGGCGTGATTGGAGATAAGGTCTAGGTTCTGAAGCCTGAAACCGAGGATTGGAAGAGATGACGAACTAAGGCCATGACGGGTCGGAAGTGCTCAGTGTGCGGCCAGCTGTCTGGGTGGGGCCTGGAGTTCCAGTCTCAGGCTGTGTCAGAAAGGGCACTAGTGCCCAGGTCAGCCTATATATTTGGGGTACAGGCAAAAGGCATGCAGGTTGATCCTCATTTGTGGTTTCTGGGTAGCCCCAGAGCGCTATGTTTTTCTTCTGGAGGTCACGCAGAATGCTGCATTGTAGTTCTGGATTGCCAAACTGGAGGGCTTGTGGGCCAGTAGTCTGAGGACGGAAGTCTGAGAACCCAAACTAGGCATAGGTTTCTGGGTGAGGATATGGCAGGCACAATCTACAGACCTTAATCGAGTTCTCGTGCATCTAATGTCAGGCCGAGGATCAGACGCTCTCATGGGGCATTCGGTCGCTGATGGCCCCTTCTTGAAGGGGGGGTGAATCACGAGGCCATGGGGGTTTTCCCACGATGGGAGTTGTGAGAAGCTCCCAACTGCAAAGTTTATTCTGCAGGAAAATTGAGACCTGTTGTTTGGCTCCAGGAAAAAATTCCGAGCAGGGTTCTAAGGATGGATGGCTTCGTAGTCCACCTCGCATTCCAATTGTCTCTAGGCAACAAGACAGGTTAGATCTGCTGGATCTCGTGGAACAACCGAAGAGGCTGAGTTGAAATGGACTCTCCCGTGGATGTGTCCTAATATGATTTTGTGTCTATGGAGACTTGGAATGAAGCGGTGGCACAGGGGCTCTGAATTGTTCTCCTAAAGAGAGGCTTTCACAGAGCTCCATCGTGCAAGTTTCCCATGTGTAGATGAGATTTGTTCTGATGGATGAGACGATAAACAGCCATATGCTGATTTTGAAATCCAGGCCTCTGAGGAGAGATGCCTGGAATCCAAAGCAATGGATCCGATATGTGCCTAGGGGCCTGTTCGTTCCTTTTTACCTCTGGGGACTTCAGTCTACGGGTCTGAGTGCGAGTAGGTGCTCAGATGGGCCCAGATTGTCCCTGTTTGTCCTGGGAAGCCACAAATATTGGGATGGCCTCAGGGACTTTGGAGGTTTATCCTATTAGTAGGGTTGTGGCCATTGGAATGGGCACATACAATGTCCTTGGAGAGGGCAAACACAGTCGTCAGGTTTGGCTCCTGGGGCCTGAGCCTGTACGGTGTGTAGGCCAAGGCTGTTTGGACAGTTGTCTGAAAACACAAACTCGGCTTATGTTTCCGGTCATAGGTATGGCAGGACTGATCTACAGACCATGAGGAGAACTCTTCGGGATATGAAAAAAGGGCGAGTGTGAGGCTCTTGCTCAACTTTTTGGCTCTTGATACCGTGTACCTCATGGTCGTGAAATTTCCGGGTGACTTCATGGGAAATGGACGAGTCTTACTCTCTGGTGGTTTGGCCCCGTCCAAAGAGTTTGGGGTCATTCTGCGGGATGGAAGAAGTCCTTTGTTCTGTTGTTGTTGATTTGTTTTGTTTTGTTTTTCAACCTCAGGTGTCCCACCAAATGAGGGAATCCAGAGTGGAGCGCTGGGGAGGGGCGATGGACAACCAGAAATCTGGTTAAAATTGGGGCCTAGGTACATGTCCAGCCCATTATGACATCTAATGGGCCAGCCACTGAGAGGACGTACTAGAGGACAGGACTCACGCTGAGGGTCACAATGCGTGTTTATGCCCTCGTCACACTCAAGCATCGACGGGGCCTCGGGGTGAATGCTGCTTTCTCTTACACTGAACGTTTGACATCATGCCAACCACAAGGTTTCTAGACATGGGTAAGGAAGAGTTCTGATTTCTGCATCACAGTCACCCCTGGGCAGTGATTGGAGATAAGCTCTAGGTTCTGAAGTCTGAAAACTGAGGTAGGGAAGTGATGATGACCTAAGGCCATGGCGGGTTGATGTGCTCAGTGTACGGTCAGCTGTCAGGGTGTGGGTCACGAGGTCTGGGCTCAGGTTGTTAGACAGTGCATTAGTGCCCTGGTTAGACTATATATTTTGGGTGCATTCGAATGCCGTGTAGGTTCTTATCTGAAGAACTCTTGAGGATATGAAGAATGAGCGAGTCTGAGGTGCGTCCTCAGGATTTTATCTCTGGATTTTGTATCAGCGATGGCCGTGGAATGTTGGGGAGGCCTCATGGGCCATGGACGAATCTTGCTCTCTGTGATTTTGGCCCGATCCCAATCGCTTTCGGCAATGTGTGGGATGGGAGGACGCCTTTCATGTTTGTTACCTCAGGTGTCTCACCAAAAGAGGAATTCCAAAGCAGAGCCCTGGAAAGAGTGAAGGGACAACCCGAACTATGGTTAAAAATTGAGGCCTAGGGGCATGGCAAGCCCAATATGCTGTCTCTCCATCCAGCCACTGAGAGGCCTTACCTGAGGACTGGGCTCAGGCTGAGGGTCACAATGTGTGTTTGTGACCAATGTGGCCCACAAGAATGGGCGGGGCCTCATCTGCCACACTGGTTTCATCTACACTGAAACTTGGACAACATGCCAACCACAAGGTTACTTGCCATGGGGAAAGAGTTCTTATTTCTGCATCATTTTCAAACCCGGGTAGTGATTGGAGATAAGGTCCTGGTTCTGAAGCCTGAAAACCGAGGTTGAGAAGAAATGACGACCTAAGGCCATGGCGGGTCCGATGTGCTCAGTGTGTGGCCAGCTGTCTGGGTGAGGCCAGGAGGTCCACGCTCAGGCTGTGTCAGAAAGGGCATTAGTGCCCATGTCAGCCTATACACCCGGATGCCGTGCAGGTTGATCCTCATTGGGGGTTTCTGGGTAGCCCCAGAGGGCAATGTTTTTCTTCTGGAGGGCAGGCAGAGTGCTGCATTATAGTTCTGGATTGCCAAACTGGAGGGCTTGTGTGCCAGGAGTCTGAGGACTGAGGTCTTAGAACCCAAGCTAGGCCCCGGTTTCTGGGTGAGGATATGGCAGGCACAATCTACAGACCTGAATCGAGATCTCGTGCATCTGAAGTCAGGGCGAGGATCAGACGATCGCTCAGGTTGGACATTCTGTCCCTGATGGCCCCTTCTTGAAAGGGGGGTGGATCACGAGGCCATGGGGGTTTTCCCACGATGGGAGTTGTGAGAAGCTCCCAACTGCTAAGATTCTTCTGCAGAACAATTGAGACCAGTTGGTTGGCTCCAGGACAAAGATTCCGAGCAGAGTTCTAAGGATGGATGGCTGGGTAGCCCACCTCGCATTCCAATTGTCTCCAATCAACAAGACAGGTCAGATCTGCTGGATCTGGGGGAGCAACCGAGGAGCCTGAGTTGAAATGGACTCTCCCGTGGATGTGACCTAATATGATTTTGTGTCTATGGAGACCTTGGAATGAAGCGGTGGCACTGGGGCCCTGAAGGGTTCTCCTAAAGAGAGGCTTTCACACAGCTCCATCAAGCAAGTTTCCCATGTGTAGATGAGATTTGTTCTGATGGGTGAGTCAAGAAACAGCCATATGCTGTTATTGAAATCCAGGCCTCTGAGGAGAGATGCCTCGAGACCAAAGTAATGGGTCCGATAGGTGCCTAGGGGCCTGTCCGTTCCTTATTACCTCTGGGGATATCAGTCTACGGGTCTGAGTGCAGGTAGATTCTCAGATGGGCTCAGATTGCCCCTGTTTGTTGGGAAGCCACAACTATTTGGATGGCCTCAGGAATTTTGGAGGTTTATGCTCTTAGTAGGGTTGTGGCCATTGAATGGGAACATACAATTCCCTTGGAGAGGGCAAGCACAGTTCTCAGGTTTGGCCTCAGGGGCCTGAGCCTGTAGGGTGTGTATGCCAGAGCTGTTGGGACAGTTGTCTGAAAACAGAAACTCGGCTTATGTTTCGGGTCATAGGTATGGCAGGACTGATCTACAGACCATGAGGAGAACTCTTCGGGATATGAAAAAAGGGCGAGTGTGAGGCTCTTCCTCAAGTATTTATCTCTGGATTTCAAGCCATTCATGGTCATGAAATTTCCGGGTGACTTCATGGGAAATAGACGAGTCTTACTCCCTTGGGGTTTGGCCCAATCCAAAGAGTTTGGGGTCAGTCTGTGGGACGGAATAAGTCCGTTTTTTTTGTTGTTGTTGTTGTTGTATTGTTTTGTTCTTCAAACTCAGGCGTCCCTCCAAATGAGGGATTCCAGAGTAGAGCCCTGGGGAGGGGCAATTGGACAACCAGAAATCTGGTTAAAATTGGGTCCTAGGGACATCTAGACTTGGGTTTCAGGGTGAGGGCACGGCATGTACCCCCTGAAGATCTGAAGCAATATCTCATGCATCTTAAGTCAGAGCGAGGATCAGACGTTGGCTCAGCTTGGATTTTCTGTTCATGACGGCCCCTTCATGAAGGGAGCCGAATCTCGAGGCCGTGGAGGTTTTCCCACGGTGGGAGTGGTGGGATGCCCCCTCCTACGATTCCTTCTGCGGTACAATTGAGACCTGTTGGACAGCTCCAGGACATCCCATATGGATGAGTCCAGACCAACGTTCGAGGATGGATGCCTGGGAAGACCGCCTCGCATTCCAATTGTCTCCTAGCGACAAGACAGTTAGGATCTGACGGCTCTGCGGGAGCAACCGGGGTGGCTGAGTTGAAATGGACTTTCCTGAGGATGGGTCTAATGTGTGTTTGTGTCCATGAGGGCCTTGGAATGGGGCGGTGGCACCGGGACCCTGAAGTATTCTCCTAAGCTTTTGATATAGCTCCCATGCACAAGTTTCCTTGTGGAGACGAGGTTTGTTCTGATGGGTGCCTCAGGAAAACCCCAATGCTGGTATTGGAATCCAGGGTTTTGAGGAGACATGCCTGTAAACCAAAGCAATGGATCCGATTTTGGCCTAGGGTCCTGTCTGGTTCAATCTTCTTCTCTGGGGACATCCATCTAGGGTATGAGTGGAAGTAGATGCTCAGCTGGTGTCAGACTGATCTTTTTTGTCCCGGGCGACCTATACTATTGGGATGGCCTCAGGGACTTTTGAGGGTTCTCCTAACTTGTACGATTTTGGACAATGGAATGGGCAGAATTCCCATGGATTGGGTAGTCACAGTCCTAATGTGTGGCTCCAGGGTCCCCAGCCTGGAGGGTATGTGGCCCAGGACTTTGAGGACAGAAGTCTGAAAACACAAACTCAGCTTTTGTTTGGGGACGTAGGTATGGCAGGCCCGAACTACAAACCATGAGAAGACATCTTCAGGATATGAAGATAGTGCGAGTCTGAGGCGCTTGCTTAGGCTTTTGTCTCTGGATTTTGTATCAGCGATGGCCGTGGAATGTCGAGGAGGCCTCATGGGCCATGGACGAATCTTGCTCTCTGTTGATTTGGCCATATCCCAATTGTTTTTCGTGAATTTGTTGGATGGACGACTCTTTTCAGGGTTGTTACATCAGGTGTCCCACCAAAAGAGGAATTCCAAAGCAGAGCCCTGGGGAAGAGTGAAGGGACAACACGAACTATGGTTAAAAATTGGGGCCTAGGGACATGGCAAGCCCAATATGCTGTCTCTTCATCCAGCCACTGAGAGGCCTTACCTGAGGACTGGGCTAAGGCTGAGGGTCACAATGTGTGTTTGCTACCTATCTGGACCGCGAGCAATGGCGGGGCCTCACGGGACACACTGGTTTCCACTACACTGAACGTTGGACAACAAGCCAACCACAAGTTTTCCTGCCATTGGGAAGGAGTTGTGATTTCTGCATCATTTTCAAACCTGGGCAGTGATTGGAGATAAGGTCTAGGTTCTGAAGCCTGAAAACTGAGGTTGGGAAGGGATAACGACCTAAGGCCATTGGGGGTCTGAAGTTCTCAGTTTGTAGCCAGCTGTCTGGGTGGGGGCCTAGGAGGTCCAGGCTCAGGCTGCGTCAGAAAGGGCATTATTGCCAAGGTCATCCTATATATTTTGGGTATAGCCAAGTGTCGTGCAGGTTGATCTTCATTTGGGGTTTCTAGGTAGCCCCAGAGGGCAATGTATTTCTTCTGCAGGGCAGGTGGAGTGCTGCATTGTAGTTCTGGATTGCCAAACTGGAGGTCTTGTGAGCCAGTAGTCTGTGTACAGAAGTCTGAGGACACAAGCAAGGCTTAGGTTTCTGGGTGAGGACATGGCAGGCACAATATACAGACCTGAACAGAGATCTCGTGCATCTGAAGTCAGGGTGAGGATCAGACGATCGCTCAGGTTGGACCTTATGTCCCTGATGGCCCCTTTATGAAGGGGGTGGGATCATGTGGCCATGGGGGTTCTCTCACAATGGGAGTTCTGAGAAGCTCCCAACTGCAAAGATTCTTCTGCAGGAAAATTGAGACCTGTTGGTTGGCTCCAGGCCAACGATTCCGAGCAGGGTTTTAAGGATGGATGGCGGGGTAGTCCACCTCACATTCCAATTGTCTCCTAGCATCAAGACTAGTTAGATCTGCTGGATATCGCGGAGCAACCGAATACGCTCAGTTGAAATGGACTCTCCTGTGGATGGGTCCTAATGTGTTTTGTGTCTATGGAGACCTTGTAATGGGGCAGTGGAACACAGGCCCTGAAGGATTCTCCTAACTGGAGGTTTTGAGACATCTTTAAAGGATGATTTTCCCATGTGGAGAAGAGATTTGTTCTGATTGCTGCCTCATGATATCCACATATGCTAATATTGGAAACCAGGCCTCTGAGGAGAGATACCTGTAACCGAAAGCAATGAATCTGATTCAGGCCTAGGAGCCTGATTCAATCTTCTTCTCTGGGGACATCCATCTACGCTGAGTAGAGGAAGATGCTCAGCTGATTTCAGATGACCCTTGTTTGTCCTGGGCGGCCTACATTATTGGGATGTCCTTGGGGACTCTGGAGGTTTTTCCTAATTTGTACGATTGTGGACAATGAAATGGGCAGAATTCCCGTGGTATGGACAGGTACAGTCCTGATGTGTGGCTCCAGGGGCCCCAGCCTGAAGGGTCTGTGGGCCAGGAATGTGGGGACAGAAGTCTGAAAAACACAAACTCGGCTTAGGTTTGGGAAGTAGGTATGGCAGGCCCGATCTACAGACTGTGAGGAGAACTCTTCGGGATACGACAAAAGAGCGAGTGTGAGGCGCTTGCTCAGACTTTTGTCTCTGGATTTGTTGTCAACGATGGCTGTGGAATCTCGGGGAGGCCTCATGGGCCATGGACGAGACTTCCTCTCTGTGAATTTGGTCCAATCCCAATTGTTTTGGGTCAATCTGAAGGATGGGAGGAGTCCTTTTAGTTTTGTTACCTCAGGTGTCCCACCAAAAGAGGGATTCCAAAGCAGAGCTCTGGGGAGGGATGAATGGACAACCCGAACAATCCAATTGGGGTGAGGTCGAGAAACCGAGCAGGTTGATCCTCATTTGGGGTTTATGGAGATCCCCATAGAGCAACGTTTTTCTTCTGGAGGGCCAGCATAGGGCTGCATTTTGGTTCCAGAATTCCAAGTCTTGAGGACATGTTTGCCAGGAGTGTGAGGAAGGAAGTCTGAAAACACAAGGTAGCACGAGGTCTGGGCCCACTGTGCAGAGGCTGAATCGAGATCTCCTGCATCTGAGGTCAGGGCGAGTATCAGATGTTGCCTCAAGCTGGAGTTTGTGTCCATGACGGCCCCTTCCTGAAGGGGGTGGGGGCGTCATGAGGCCAGGGAGGTTTCCCTACGCTGGGAGTTGTGAGCTGCTCCAAACTTCAAAGTTTCCTTCTTCAGGACAGTCGAGTACTATTGGATGGTTCCAGGATGCCCCATACAGAAAGACTCGAGAGCAGGGGCCTAAGCATGGATGCCGAGAAACGCCAACTCACCTTCCCATTGCCTGGTCGAGACAAGGCACGCTCAATCTGCGGGCTCTTGGGTGAGCTACCCAGAAGGCTGAGTTTAAATGGACTTTCCTGAGGATGAGTCATAATGTGGGTTGGTGGCCATGGAGACCTTGGAATGTGGCAGTAGCTAAGGGACTCTGCAGGATTCTCCAACCCGAAGGGTTTGACACAACTCCAACAAGGAAGCTTTCCATGTGGAGATGAGAGGTGTTCTGTCTGGTGCCTCAGGATAGCCCCATATGCTGGTCTACGAACCCAGGCCTCTGAGGAGTGATACCTGGACACCAAAGCAAGAGTTCATAATAGGGCCTAGGGGCCTGTCTGGTTCAATCTTCTTTCTCTGCGGATAACAGTCTGTGTGTCTGCATGGAGGTAGTAGTTGCTCAGCTGGTGTCATAATGCCCCTGTTTGTCCAGTGCGGCTTGCGGTAGTGGGATGTCCTTGGGGACCTTGAGGTTTCTACTATTTTGTAGAGTTGTGGCCAATGGAACGGGCAGTTTCTTAGGAGAAAGCAGGCACAGTTCTGTGGTGTGGCTCCAGAGACCCCAGCCTGGAGGCGGTGTGGGCCACGGCTGTGCAGACAGACATCCAAAAACCCAAACTCAGCTCAGGTTTGGGGCCGAGGTTATGGCAGGCCTGATCTACAGTCCGTGAGGGGAGCTCCTCTGGATATGAAAGAAGGGTGAGAGGGAGGCAGTCGCTCAGTCTTTTGTCTCTGGATATTTTGTCCACAATGGCCGTTTAATGTAGGAGTTGCCTCATGGGTCGTAGAAGTCTCCCTCTCTGGTAGTTTGTCCAGCCCCCAAGAGTTTGGGGTCATTCTGTGGGAAGGGAAGAGTCCTGTTTTCTGCTTCATGTGTCCCCCCAGTAGAGGGATTCTGGAGCATAGCAATGGGTATTGACTACTGGAATACTAGCTCTCTGGTTAAGCCTGGGGGACTATGGATATGACAAACCCCATATGCAGGATCTTGGTCCAGCCACTGAGAGGCGTTACTTTAATACGGGACTCACGCTACAGGTCACAATGCATGTCTGTGCCCTAGGCGGCCCTCAAGCACTGGCGTGGCCTTTCCGACAATGCAGGTTTTCCCACATTGAATGTTGGACAACATGCCAACCACAAGGTTTCTGGCCATCGGGAAGGAGGAATTCTAATTTCTGCATCACGTTCACCCCTGGGCAGTGATTGGAGATAAGGTCTATGTTCTGAAGCCTGCAAACCGAGGTTGGGAAGAGATGACGAACTACAGCCATAGCGGGTCCCTTGTGTCCAGGTTGGAGCCAGCTGTCTAGGTGTCGTTTGGGATGTCTTGTCTCAGGCTGTGCCAGACAGGGCATCCATATTCAGGGTAGGCTGTATAATTGCTTTACAGTCGAGTGGCATGCATTAGATAATCATTTGGGGGTTTCTTATTAGCAGCATAGGGCAAAGTTTTTCTTCTGGAGGGCAGGCAGAGTGCTGCAATGTGGCTTCGGAATTCCCAAACTGGAGGGCTTGTGGGCCAGGAGAGTGAGGACGGAATTCTGAGAACACAAGCTAGGCTTAGGTTTCGGGGAATGGACATGGCAGGCACACTCTGCAGAGCTGAATTGAGATCTCATGAGTCTGAAGTCAGGTCGAGGATCAGACTTTGGCTCAGGTTGGAGTTTCTGTCCATGTTGGCCCCTTCATGAAGGGGGGGGCATTATGAGGCCATGGGTGTTTTCCCACTATTAGAGTTGTGAGATGCTCCAAACCGCAAGGATTCCTTCTGTGGGACAATTAAGATTTGTTGGATGGCTCCAGGACGTCTCCTAAGGTATTTTTCCAGAAAAGGGTTCTAAGTATGGATGCCTGGGCAGACAGCCTCAATTCCAAATGTCTCCTAGCAACAAGAAACATTTGATCTGCTGGCTTGGGGTAGCATCATAGGGGGCTGAGTTGGAATGGACTTTCCTGAGGATGGTCTTAAATGAGTTGAAATGGACTTTCCTGAGGATGGTCTTAAGGTTGGTTTGAGTCCATTGAGACCTTGATATGGGGCAGTGGCACCAGGGCCCTGAAGGATTCTCCTAACCAGAGGTGATAACAAAGCTCCAATGAGCAAGTTTTCCATGGGGAGACGAGATTTGTTCTTATTGGTGCCTCAGGAAACCACCATTTGCTGGTATTGGAAATGAGGCCTCTGAGGAGAGATGCCTGGAAACCAAAGCAATGGATCTGATTAGGGCCTAGGGGCCTGTCCGGTTCAATATTCTTCTCTGGGGACATCTTTTGTCTGAGTGGAGGTAGTTGCTCAGCTGGTTTGAGATCACACCTGTTTGTCCTGAGCGGCCTACACTATTGGGATGGCCTCGGTAACTTTGGAGGTTTTTCGTAATTTGCAAGGTTGTGGCCAATGGAATGGGAAGAATTCTCTTGAAAGGGAAGCACAGTCATGAGGTGTGGCTCCAGGGACCCAAGTGTGGAGCATGTGTGGTCCAGGGCTATTTGGACAAAAGTCTAAAAACACAAATTCCACTTAGGTTTGGGTCTGTAGGTATGACCGGCCCGATATATAGACCGTGAGGAGAACTCTTCGGGATATGAACAAAGGGCGAAAGTGAGGTGCTTGCTCATGCTTATTTTTTTCTGGATATGTGTCACCGATTGCCATGGAATGTCCGGGTGTCCTCATGGGCCATCGATGAGGCTCCCTTTCTGGGGATTTGACCCAATCCCAAGAGTTTGGGGTCATTCTGTGGGAGGGAGGAGGGAGGAGGCCTTTTTTTTTTTTTTTTTTTTTTTTTTTTTTTTTTTTTTTTTTTTTACCTCAGGTGGACCACCAAAAGAGGGATTCCACAGCAGAGTCCTGGGGAGGGGCGACTGGACAACCAGAACTCTGGTTAACATTGGGACCTAAGAACATGGCAAGCCCCATATGTGGGCTCTTGGTCCAGACACTGAGAGGCCTTCCTTGAGCATAGGGCTCACATTGAGTTTCACAATGTGTTTTTTGTGCCCAAGGAGCCCCTCAAGTCAGGGCGTGGCCTAATGTACCATGCTGGTCTCCTACACTGAATGTTGCACAATATGGCAACCACAAGTTTTCTGGCCATGGGGAAGAAGGAGTTCTAATTTCTGCAACACTTTCACTCCTGGACTGTGATTGGATTTAAGGTCTAGGTTCTGAAGCCTGAAAACTGAGGTTGGGAAGAGATGAAGACCTAAGGCCATGGTGTGACTGATGTGCTCAGTGTTTGGCCAGCTGTTGAGTGTGGGTTGGGAGGTGCAGGCTCAGGCTGTGGCAGACAGGGAATTAGTGCCCAGGCTAGACTGTATCATTGGGGTGCAGTCGAGTTTCGTGCAGGTTGGTACTCATTTGTGGTTACTGGGTAGCCCCAGAGGGCAACGTTTTTCTTCTGGAAGGAAGACACAGTGCCACATAGTGGCTCCAGAATTCCCAAACTGGAAGGCTTGTGGGCCAGGAGTGTGAGGAAAAAATTCTGAGAACACAAGCCAGACTTAGATTTCGGGGTGAGGGGACGGCAGGAACCCTCTGCAGAGATGATTCGAGATCCCGTGTACCTGAAGACAGAGCTAGGATCAGACGTTGGCTCAGGTTGGAGTTTCTGTCCATGACGGCCCCTTCATGAAGGGGAGGGTGTCACGAGGCCATGGAGGTTTTCCCACGATGGGAATTGTGAGATGCTCCAAACCGCAATGATTCCTTCCGTGGGACAGTCGAGACCTGCTGGATGGCTCCAGGACATCCCATAAGGAAGTTATCCAGAGCAGGGTTCTAAGGATGGATGCCTGGGCAGCCTGCCTCCCATTCCAGGTGTCTCATAGCGCCAAGGCAAGTTCGATCTGCTGGATCTAGGGGAGTAACCGAGGCGGGTGTGTTGAAATGGGTGAGTTGAGGATGGGTCATAATGTGCATTTGTGTCCATGGAGACCTTGGAATGGGGTGCTTGATCCGTGGCCTTGAGGGATGTTCATAACCGGAGGTTTTGATGGAGCTTAAAGATTACGTTTCCTATGTAGAGAAGAGAATTGTTTTGATGATTGCCTAAGGAATCTCCCATATGCTGGTATTGGAAACCAGGCCTCTGAGGAGAGATGCCTGGAAACAAAAGCAATGGATATGATTAGGGCCCTGGTGCCTGTCCGGTTCAATCTCTTTCCTGGGGATACGTGTCTATGGATCTGAGGGGAGGTAGTTGCTCGGCTTGTGTCAGATCGCCCCTGTTTGTCCTAGGCAGCCTATAATATTGGGAATGGCCTCCGGATTTTGGAGTTTCTCCTAATCTATAGGGTTGTGGCCAATGGAATGGGCAGAAATCCCCTGGAGAGGGCAGGCACAGTTCTGAGTTTGGCTCTAGGGGCCCAGCCTGGAGGTTGTGTGTGGGTCAGGCCTGTGGGGACAGAAGTCTGAAAACACAAATTCCCCTTAGGATTGGGGACATAGGTATGGCATGCCCAATCTACAGACCGTGATAACACTTCGGGATATGAAAAAGGGTGAGTTTGAGGTGCTTGCTCAGGTTTTGTCTCTGGATTTGTGTCAACAATGTGGGTCGAATGCTGGCGTGGCCTCATGGGTTGTGGACGGCTTTTCTTCTCTGAGGATTTGACCCAATCCCAAGAGTTTGGGTACATTCTGTGGGATGGGAGGTGTCCTTTCTGTTTTTTTTATTTTATTTTATGTACCTCATGTGTGCCAATAAAAGAGGGATTCCCGAGCAGAGTCCTTGGTAGGGACAACTGGATAACCCCACCTCTGTTTAAGTTTGGGGGCCTAGGGGCATGGCAAGTCCAATATGTGGGCTCTTGATTCAGACACTGAGAGGTCTTCCTTGAGGACAGGGCTCATGCTGAGGGTCACAATGCCTATTTGTGCCCAACAAGGCCCTCAAGCATGGGAAGGGCCTCATGGGCCACGCTGGATTCTCCTACACTGAACGTTGGAGAATATGCCAACCACAAGGTTTCCGGCCATGGCGAAGGAAGAGTTCTGATTTCTGCATCACGTTCACCCCTGGACAGTGATTGGAGTTTAGGTCTAGGTTCTGAAACCCGAAAACCGAGGTTGGGAAGAGATGAAGACCTAAGGACCTGATGGGTACAATGAGCTCAGTGTGTGGCTAGCTGTTGAGCGTAGGTCTGGAGGTGTGGGCTCATGCTGTGTCAGACAGGGCATTAGACAGGGTAGACTGTATATTTTGGGTGCAGTCGAGTGGCGTTCAGTTGATCCTCATTCGGGTTTCTAGGTAGCTCCATAAGGCAAGTTTTTTTCTTCTGGAGGGCAGGCAGAGTGCTGCATTGTGGCCCCAGTATTGCCAAACTGTAGGGCTTTGGGGCCAGGGGGGTGTGAGGACTGTAGTCTGAGAACACAAGCTAGGCTTAGTTTTTTTGTGGTGAGGGCGCAGAAGGCAGGCACACTCTGCAGACCTGAATCAAGATCTCATGCACCTGAAGCCAGGGCTAATATCAGACGTTTGCTCAGGTTGGAGTTTCTGTCCATGATGGCCCCTTTATAAAGTGGAGCGTCTCAAGAGGCCATGAAGATTTTCCCACAATGGGAGTTGTGAGATGCACCAGACTGCAAAGATTCCTTCTGTGGGACACTTGAGACCTGTTGGATGGCTCTAGGATGTCCCATATGGAACGACTCCAGAGTAGGGTTCTAAGGATGGATGCCTGGGCAGCCCGCCTCCCATTCTAGTTGTCTCCTAGCAACAAGGCAGGTTTGATCTGCAGGCCCTGGGGGAGAAACCAAGGGGGATGAGTTGACATGGACTCTACCGAGGATAGATTATAATGTGGGTTTAAATCCATGGAGACCTTGGAATGGGGCGCTTGATCCGGGGCCCTGAAAGATTCTCCTATACAGAGGTTTTTATAGAGCTCCAAAGAGTACATTTCCTATGTGGAGACGAGATTTTTCTATGAGTGCCTCAGTAATCCCCCATATGCTGGTATTGGTAACCAGGCCTCTGAGGAGAGATGCCTGGAAACAAAAGCAATGGATCTGATTAGGGCCTAAGTGCCTGTCCAGTTCAATCTTATTCTATGGGGATATCTGTCTCTGGGTCTGAGTGGAGGTAGTTTCCTAACTTGTGAAAGATCATCCCTGTTTGTCCCGGGCAGCCAACACTATTGGGATGGCCTCGGGGAGTTTGGAGGTTTCTCCTAATCTATAGGGTTGTGGCCAATGGAAATGGCAGAATTCCTCTGGAGAAGGAAGCCACAGTCATCATCAGGTGTGGCTCCAGGGGCCCCAGCTTGGATGGTGTGTGGGCCAGGACTGTGGGGACAGAAGTCTGAAAACACAAACTCAGCTTAGGTTTGAGGATGTATGTATGAAGGCTCGATCTACAGACCGTGAGAATTTTCCGGGCTATGAACAAAGGGCGAGTATGTGGCGTTTGCTCAGGCTTTTGTCTCTGGATTTTGTGCCTACGGTGGCCGTGGAATGTCGGGGTGTCCTCAAGGGCCATGGACAAGTCTTTCTCTGGTGATTTGGCCTGATCCCAAGTGGTTGGGATCATTCTGTGGATGGGAAGAGTCCTTTCTGTATATATATATTTTTTTTTACCTCAGGTGTCCCACCAAAGAGGGATTCCAGGGCAGTGCCCTGAGTAGGGGTGACTAGACATCTCTAACTCTGGTTGAGATTGGGGGACTAGGGGCTTGGCAAGCCCCATATGTGGGCTGTTGTTCCAGTCACTAATAGGCTTTACATGAGGATAGGGCTCACGCTGAGGGTCACAACGTGTGTTTGTGCAAATTGTAGCCCTCAGGGATAGGTGGGGCCTCATAGTCCATGCTGCTTTCTACTACAATGAACGTTGGACCACATGCCAACCACAAGGTTTCTTGCCATGGCGATGGAGAAGTTCTGATTCTTGTATCACGTTCACACCTGAGCAGTGAGTGGAGATAAGGTCTAGGTTCAGAAGGTGAAAACTGAGTTTGGGTAGAGATGATGGCCGAAAGCCATTGTGGGTTTGATATGCTCAGTGTACGGCCAGCTGTCTGGGTGTTGGACTGGAGGTCTGCCTTCAGGCTGTGTCAGACAGGGCTTTAGTGCACAGGTTAGATTGTATAATTGGGGTATGGTCGAGTGGCATGCAGGTTGTTACTCATTTGGAATTTCTGGTTAGCCCTATAGGGCAACATTTTTCTTCTGGAGGGCAGGCAGAGTGCTGCATTGTGTCTCCAGAATTGCCAAACTGGAGGGGTGTGGCCAGGATTGTGAAGACGGAAGTCTGAGAACACAAGTTAGGCTTAGGTTTCGGGGCGAGGGCACAGCAGGCACACTCTCAAGTGCTGAATCGAGATCTCGTGCTTCTGAATTCAGGGCGCGGATCAGACTTTGGCTTAGGATGGAGTTTCTGTCCATGATGGCCCATTTACGAAGGTGTGGGGCATCATGAGGAAATGGAGGTTTTCTCACAGTGGGATTGTGTGATGCTTCAAACCACAAGGATTCATTCTGCGAGACAGTCAGGACAGGTTGGTTGGATTCAAGACGTCCCATAAAGAAATTCTCCAGAGCAGGGTTCTAAGGATGGATGCCTGGGCAGCCCACCTCGCATTCCAACTGTCTCCTAGTGACAAGGCAGGTTTGATCTGCTGGCTCTGGGTGAGCAGCCGAGGGGGCTGATTTGAAATGGACTCTCCTGAGGATGGATCATAATGTAAGTTTGTGTCCTTGGAGACCTTGGAATTGGGCCATGGTGCCAGCGCCCTGAAGGATCCTCCTAACCTGAGGTATTGACACAGCTCCAAAGAGCAAGTTTCTCATGTGGAGATGAGATCTGTTCTGATTGTTTCCTTAGGAAACCCCCATATTCTGATATTGGAAACCAGGCCTCTGAGGAGAGATACATAGAAACCAAAGCAATGGATCAGAAGTTGGCTCAGGTGGCAGTTTCTGTCCATGATGGCCCCTTTATAAAGGGGAGCCTCTCATGAGGCCATGTAGGTTTTCCCACGATAGGAGTTGTGAGATGCTCCAATCTGCAAGGATTCCTTCTGCAGGACAGTCAAGACCTGTTGGAAGGCTCCCAGGACATCCCATATGGAACGATGGATGCCAAAAGAGTCTGCTTTGCATTCCAGTTGACTCCTAGCGACAAGGCAGGTTTGATATTCTGGCTCTGGGGGAGTAATCAACGGGGGGGCTGAGTTGAAATGTACTCTCCTGCCGAATGGTCATAATGCGGGTTTGTGTCCATGGAGACCTTGGAATAGGGCGGTGGCTCCGGTTACCTGAAGCTTTCTCCTAACTGGAGGTTTTTACAGAGCTCCAAAGGATAAGTTTCCCATGTGGAGACAAGATTTGTTCTGATTGGTATCTCTGGAATCCCCCATATGCTGGTATTGGAAAACAGGCCTCTGAGGAGAGATGCTTAGAATCAAAGGCAAATGGAACCAATTATGTTCTAGGGGCCTGTCCAGTTTAATACCTTTCTCTTGGGATATCTGTCTGCGGGTGAGTTGAGGTCGTTGCTCAGCTTGTGACAGATCACACCTCTTTGTACTGGGCGGCCTACACTATTGGAATGGCCTCTGGGACTTTGGAGGTTTCTCCTAATCTGTAGGGTTGTGGCCAATGGAATGGGAAGAATTTCCTTGGAGAGGGCAGGCACAGTCCTGAGGTGTGGCTCCAGGGGCCTCAACCTGGAGGGTGTGTGGGACAGGGATGTCAGGATAGAAGTCTGAAAACACAAACTCGGCTTAGGTTTGGGGACGTAGGTATGGCAGGCCCGATCTACAGACTATGAGGAGAATTTTTTGGGCTATGACCTAAGGGTGAGGCTTATGTCTCTGGATTTTGTGTCAATAGTGGCCGTGGAATGTCGGGCTGGCCTCATGGGCCATGGAGGAGTCTTTCTCTCTGGGGATGGCCTGATCCCAAGTGATTGGGGTCATTCTGTGGGTGGGAGGAATCATTTCTGTGTTTACTTACCTCAAATGACACACCAAAGAGGGATTCCAGAGCAGAGCCCTGAGTAGGGGTGACTAGATGTCTCTACCTCTGGTTAAGATTGGGTGACATGGGGCATGGCAGGCCCCATATGCGGGCTCATGGTCCAGCCACTGAGAGGCTTTACTTGAGGACACGGCTCAAACTGAGGGTCCCAATGTGTGTTTGTGCCCACCGCAGCTCTTAAGCATGGGCAGGGCCTCAGGGACCCTACACTACCCTCAGGGGCCCTACTACTACTCCTGTAGGCCCTACAGGGGTCCTACACTGAACTTTGGATAAGATGCCAACCACAAGATTCTGGCGAGAGGGAAGGAGGAGTTATGATTTCTGCATCATGTTCACCCATGGGAATTGAGTAGAGATAAGGTCTAGGTTTCTGTAGCCTGAAAACCAGGTTGGAAAGAGATGGCAACCTAAGGCCATGGCGGTTCAGATGTTCTCAGTGTACGGCAAGCTGTCTGGGTGTCGGTTGGGAATTCAGGCCTCAGGTTGTTTCAGACAGGGCATTAGTGCACAGGCTGGACTATATAATTGGTGTACAGTTGAGTGGCATGCAGGTTTATCCTCATTTGAGGTTTCTGGGTAGACCCATAGGGCTACGTTTTTCTTCTAGAGGGCAGGCAGAGTGCAGCACTGTGTCATCGGAAATCCCAAAATGGAGGGCGTGTGGTCCAGGAGAGTGAGGACGGAAGTCTGAGAACACTAGCTATGCTTAGGTTTTGGGGTGAGGGCACAGCAGGTGCACTCTGAAGAGCTTAATCAAGATCTCGTGCATCTGAAGTCAAGGCGAAGATCAGCCGTTGGCTCAGGTTGGAGTTTCTTTCCATGATCCGACTTCATGAAGATTGGGGGCATCATGTGACCTTGGAAGCTTTCCATAATATGAGTTGTGAGGTGGTCCATGCACAAGTACTCCTATGGAAGAGTCGAGACCTGTTGGATGGCTCAAGGATGACCCATAAGGAACGACGCAAGAGCAGGATTCTAAAGGTTCTAAGGATCTCTAAGGAGAGATGCCTGGAAACCAAAGCAATGGATCCGATAGGTGCCTATGTGCCTGTTCGTTCCTTTTTACCTCTGGGGACATCAGTCTACGGGTCTGAGTGCAGTTAGGTGCTCAGATGGGCCTAGATTGCCCCTGTTTGTACTGGGATGCCACAAATATTGGGAAGGCCTCAGGGACTTTTGAGGTTTATACTATTAGTAGGGTTGTGGCCATTGGAATGGGCACATACAATTCCCTTGGAGAGGGCAAGCACAGTCTTTATGTTTGGCTCCAGGGGCCTGAGCCTGTACGGTGTGTAGGCCAGGGCAGTTTGGACAGTTGTCTGAAAACAGAAACTCGGTTTATGTTTCGGGTCATAGGTATGGCAGGACTGATCTACAGACCATGAGGAGAACTATTCAGGATTTGAAAAAAGGGCGAGTGTGAGGCTCTTGCTCAAGTTTTTGTCTCTATATATCGTGTCCCTCAAGGTCGTGAAATTTCCGGGTGACTACATGGGAAATGGACGAGTCTTACTCTCGGGAGTTTGGCCCCGTCCAAAGAGTTTGGGGTCATTCTGTGGGATGGAAGAAGTCCGTTGTTCTGTTGTTGTTGATTTGTTTTGTTTTGTTTTTCAACCTCAGGTGCCCCAACAAATGAGGGATTCCAGAGAAGAGCCGTGGGGAGGGGCGACTGGTCAACCAGAAATCTGGTTAAAAATTGGGGCCTAGAGACATGTCAAGCCCATTATGACATCTAATGATCCAGCCACTGAGAGGACATACTAGAGGACAGGACTCACGCTGATGGTCACAATGCATGTTTATGCCCTCTTCGCACTCAAGAATGGGCGGGGCTTCAGGGTGAATGCTGGTTTCTCGTACACTGAACGTTGGACAACATGCCAACCACAAGGTTTCTTGCCATGGGTAAGGAGGAGTTTTGAATCAGCATCACAGTCACCCCTGGGCAGTGATTGGAGATAAGGTCTAGGTTCTGAAGCCTGAAAATTGAGGTAGGGAAGAGATGATGACCTAAGGCCATGGCGGGTCAGATGTGCTCAGGGTGCGGTCAGCTGTCTGGGTGTTGGTCACAAGGTCCGGGCTTAGCTTTTCAGACAGTGCATTAGTGCCCAGGTTAGACTATATATTTTGGGTGGCTTCGAGTGCCGTGTAGGTTCTTATCTGAAGAACTTTTCAGGATATGAAGAATGAACGAGTCTGAGGCGCATGCTCAGGCTTTTGTCTCTGGATTTTGTATCAGCGATGGCCGTGGAATGTTGGGGAGGCCTCATGGGCCATGGACGAATCTTGCTCTCTGTGGATTTGGCCCGATCCCAATTGTTTTTCGTCAATCTGTGGGATGGGAGAACTCCTTTCAGGTTTGTTGCCTCAGGTGTCCCACCAAATAGGAATTCCAAAGCAGAGCCATGGGGAAGAGTGAAGGGACAACCGGAACTATGGTTAAAAATTGGGGCCTAGGGGCATGGCAAGCCCAATATGCTGTCTCTCCATCCGTCCCTGAGACCTTACCTGAGGACTGGGCTCAGGCTAAGGGTCACAATGTGTGTTTGTGACCAATGTGGCCCGCAAGCATGGGCGGGGATTCATGGGCCACACTGGTTTCAACAACACTGAACCTTGGACAACATGCCATCCACAAGTTTTCTTTCCATGGGGAAAGAATTCTGATGTCTGCATCATTTTCAAACCCGGGCCGTGATTGGAGATAAGGTCTAGGTTGTGAAGCCTGAAAACCGAGGTTGAGAAGAGATGACGAACTAAGGCCATGACGGGTCTGATGTGCTCAGTGTGCGACCAGCTGTCTGGTTGGGTCCAGGAGGTCCAGGCTCAGGCTGTGTCAGAAAGGGCATTAGTGCCCAAGTCAGCCTATATACTTGGTGTACAGCCAAATGGCGTGCAGGTTGATCCACATTTGGGGATTCTGGGTGCCCCAGAGGGCAATGTTTTTCTTCTGGAGGGCAGGCAGAGTGCTGCATTATTAGTTCTGGATTGCGAAACTGGAAGGCTCCTGGGCCAGAGGTCTGAGGACGGAAGTCTGAGAACCCAAGCTAGGCCTAGGTTTCTGGGTGAGGATCTGGCAGGCACAATCTACAGACCTGAATCGAGATCTCGTGCATCTTTACTCAGGGCGAGGATCAGACGATCGCTCAGGTTGGACATTCTGTCCCTGATGGCCCGTTCTTGAAGTGGGGGGGGGGGTGGATCACGGGGTCTTGGGGGTTTTCCCACGCTGGGAGTTGTGAGAAGCTCCCAAATGCAAAGAATCTTCTGCAGGACAATTGAGACCTCTTGGTGGCTCCAGAACTACGATTCCGAGCAGGGTTCTAAGGATGGATGGCTGGGTAGCCCACCTGGCATTCCAATTGTCCCCAAGCAACAAGACAGCTTAGATCTGCTGGATCTGGGGGAGCAACCGAGGAGGATGAGTTGAGATGGACTCTCCCGTGGATGTGTCCTAATATGATTTTGTGTCTATGGAGACCTTGGAATGAAGCGGTGGCCCTGGGTGCTGAAAGGTTCTCCTAAAGAGAGGCTTTCACACAGCTCCATCGTGCAAGTTTCCCATGTGTAGATGAGATTTGTTGTGATGGGTGAGTCAAGAAACAGCCATATGCTGTTATTGAAATCCAGGCCTTTGAGGAGAGATGCCTGGAAACCAAAACAATGGATCCGATAGGTACCTAGGGCATGTCCTTGCCTTTTTACCTCTGGGGACATCAGTCTTCCGGTCTGAGTGGAGGTAAGTGCTCAGATGGGCCCAGATTGCCCCTGTTTGTCCTGGGAAGCCACAATATTGGGATGGCCTCAGGGAATTTGGACGTTTATAGTATTAGTAGGGTTGTGGCCATTGGAGTGGGCACATACAATTCCCTTGGAGTGGGCAAGCCCAGTCGTCAGGTTTGGCTCCAGGGGCCTGAGCCTGTAGGATGTGTAGGCCAGGGCTGTTTGGACAGTTGTCTGAAAACACAAAATCGGCTTATGTTTCGGGTCATAGGTATGGCAGGACTGATCTACAGACCATGAGGAGAACTCTTCGGGATATGAAAAAAGGGCGAGTGTGATTCTCTTGCTCAAATTTTTGTCCCTGGATATCGTCTCACTCATGGTCGTGAAATTTCCGGGTGACATCATGGGAAATGGACGTGTCTTACTCCCTGGGGGTTTGTCCTCGTCCAAAGAGTTTGGGGTCATTCTGTGGGATGGAAGAAGTCCGTTGTTCTATTGTTGTTGATTGGTTTTCTTTTGAGTTTCAAACTCAGGTGTCAAACCAAATAGGGATTCCAGAGTAGAGCCCTGGGCAGGGGCAACTGGACAACCAGAAATCTGGTTAAAAATTGGGGCCTTTGGACATTTCACGCCCATTATGACATCTAATGGTCCAACCACTGAGAGGACGACTAGAGCACAGGACTCACGCTGAGGATCACAATGCGTGTTTATGCCCTCGTCGCACTTAAGAATGGGCGTGGCCTCAGGGTGAATGCTGCTTTCTCCTACACTGAACGTTGGACAACATGCCAACCACAAGGTTTCTTGCCCTGGGTAAGGAAGAGTTCTGATTTCTGCATCACAGTCACCCCTGTGCAGTGACTGGAAATAAGGTCTATGTTCTGAAGCCTGAAAACTGAGGTAGGCAAGAGATGATGACCTAAGGCCATGGCGGGTCTGATGTGCACAGTGTGCGGTCAGCTGTCTGTGTGTTGGTCACGAGGTCCGGGCTCAGGTTGTCAGACAGTGCATTAGTGCCCAGGTTAAACGATATATTTTGGGTGCATTCGAGTGCAGTATAGGTTCTTATCTGAAGAACTCTTCAGGATATGAAGAATGAACGAGTCTGAGGCACGTGCTCAGGCTTTTGTCTCTGGATATTTTATCAGCGAAGGCCGTGGAATGTTGGGGAGGCCTCATGGGCTATGGACGCATCTTGCTCTCTGTGGATATGTCCCGATCACAATTGTTTTTCGTCAATATGTGGGATGGGAGGACTCTTTCAGGTTTGTTACCTCAGGTGTACCACCAAAAGAGAAATTCCAAAGCAGAGCCCTGGGGAAGAGTGAAGGGACAACCCGAATTACGGTTAAAAATTGGGGCCTAGCCGCATGGCAAGCCCAATATGCTCTCTCTCCATCCAGCTAATGAGAGGCCTTACCTGAGGACTGGGCTCAGGCTGAGGGTCACATTGTGTGTTTGTGACCAATGTGGCCAGCAAGCAGGGTCGGTGCCTCATGGGCCACACTGGTTTCAACTACACTGAACCTTGGACAACATGCCAACCACAAGGTTTCTTTGCATGGGGAAAGAGTTCTTATTTCTTCATCATTTTCAAACCCGGGCCGTGATTGGAGATAAGGTCTAGGTTCTGAAGCCTGAAAACCGAGGTTGAGAAGAGATGACGACCTAAGGCCATGGCGGGTCCGATGTGCTCAGTGTGTAGCCAGCTCTCTGGGTGGGGCCAGGAGGTCCAGGCTCAGGCTTTGTCAAAAAGGGCATTAGTTCCCTGGACAGCCCTTATATTTGGGGTACAGCAAAATGGCGTGCAGGTTGATCCTCTTTTGTGGTTTCTGGGTAGCACCAGAGGGCAATGTTTTTTTTCTTCTAGTGGGCAGGCAGTGTGCTGCATGTAGTTCTGGATTGCCAAACTGGAGGGCTTGTGGGCCCGCAATCTGAGGACGGAAGTCTGAGAACCCAAGCTAGGCCTAGGTCTCTGGGTGAGGATTTGGCAGGCACAATCTACAGACCTGAATCGAGGTCCGTGCATCTGAAGTCAGGGTGAGGATCAGACGATCCCTCAGGTTGGACATTCTGTCCCTGATGGCCCTTTCTAGAAGAGGTCGTGGATCACGAGGCCATGGGGGTTTTCCCACGATGGGAGTTGTGAGAAGATCCCAACTGCAAAGATTCTTCTGCAGGGCAATTGAGACCTGTTGGTAGGCTCTAGGACAACGATTCCGAGCAGGGTTCTAAGGATGGATGACTGGGTAGCCCACCTCGCATTCCAATTGTCTCCAAGCAACAAGACAGGTTAGATCTGCTGGATCAGGGGGAGCAACCGAGGAGGCTGAGTTGAAATGGAATCACGCGTGGATGTGTCCTAATATGATTTTGTGTCTAAGGAGACCTTGGAATGAAGCGGTGGCACTGGGGCCCTGAAGGGTTCTCCTAAAGAGAGGCTATCACACAGCTCCATCGTGCAAGTTTCCCATGTGTAGATGAGATTTGTTCTGATGGGTGAGTCAAGAAACAGCCATATGCTGTTATTGAAATCCAGGCCTCTGAGGAGAGATGCCTGGAAACCAAACAATGGATCCGTCAGGTGACTAGGGGCCTGTACGTTCCTTGTAACCTCTAGGGACATCAGTTTACGGGTCTGAGTGCCGGTAGGTTCTCAGATGGGCCCAGATTGCCCCTGTTTGTCCTGGGAAGCCACAAATATTGGGATGGCCAGAGGGACTTTGGAGGATTATCCTATTAGTATGGTTGCAGCCATTGGAATGGGCACATACAATTCCCTTGGAGAGGGCAAGCACAGTCATCAGGTTTGGCTCCAGGGGCCTGAGCCTGTAGGGTGTGTAGGCCAGGGCTGTTTGGACAGTTGTCTGAAAACACAAACTCAGCTTATGTTTCGGGTCATAAGTATGGCAGGACTGATCTACAGACCATGAGGAGAACTCTTCGGGATATGAAAAAAGGGCGAGTGTGAGGCTCTTGCTCAAGTTTTTGTCTGTGAATATCGTGTCACACATGGTCGTGAAATTTCCGGGTGACTTCAGGGGAAATGGACGAGTCTTACTCTTTGGGTTTGGCCACATCCAAACAGTTTGGGGTCATTCTGTGGGATGGAAGAAGTCCGTTGTTCTGTTGTTGTTGATTTGTTTTGTTTTGTATTTCTACCTCAGGTGTCCCACCCAATGAGGGATTCCAGAGTAGAGCCCTGGGTAGAACAACGGACTTCTTCCATCCCACAGAATGACCCCAAACTCTATGGACGGGGCCAAACACCCAGAGAGTAAGACTCGTCCATTTCCCATGAAGTCACCCGGAAATTTCACGACCATGCGTGACACGATATCCAGAGACAAAAACTTGAGCAAGAGCCTCACCCTCGCCCTTTTTTCATATCCCAAAGAGTTCTCCTCATGGTCTGTAGATCAGTCCTGCCATACCTATGACCCGAAACATAAGCCGAGTTTGTGTTTTCAGACAACTGTCCAAACAGCCCTGGCCTACACAGCCTACAGGCTTAGGCCCCTGGAGCCAAGCTGAGGACTGTACTTGCCCTCTCCAAGGGAATTCTGTGTGCCCATTCCAATGGCCACAACGCTACTAATAGGATAAACCTCCAAAGTCCCTGAGGCCATCCCAATAGTGGTGGCTTCCCAGGACAAACAGGAGCAATCTGAGCCCATCTGAGATCCTACCTGCACTCAGACTTGTAGACTGATATCCCCAGAGGTAAAAAGGAACTAACAGGCCCTTAGGCCCTAATCGCATCCATTGCTTTGGTTTCCAGGCATCTCTCCTCAGAGGCCTGGATTTCAGTACCAGCATATGGCTGTTTCTTGACTCACCCATCAGAACAAATCTCATCTACACATGGGAACCTTGCACGATGGAGCTATGTGAAAGCCTCTCTTTAGGAGAACCCTTCAGGGCCCCAGTGCCACCGCTTCATTCCAAGGTCTCCAAGGACACAAAATCAAATTAGGACACATCCACGGGAGAGTCCATTTCAATTCAGCCTCCTCGATTGCTCCCCCAGATCCAGCAGATCTAACCTGTCTTGTTGCTTGCAGACAATTGGAATGCGAGGTGGGCTACCCAGCCATCCATCCTTAGGACCCTGCTCGGAATCATTGTCCTGGAGCCAACCAACAGGTCTCAATTGTCCTGCAGAAGAATCTTTGCAGTTGGGAACATCTCACAACTCCCATCGTGGGAAAACCGCCATGGCCTTGAGATCCACCCCCCCCCCTTCAAGAAGGGGCCACCATGGACAGAATGTCCAACCTGAGTGATCATCTGATCCTTGCCCTGACTTCAGAAGCACGAGATTTCGATTCAGGTCTGTAGATTGTTCCTGCCATATCCTCACCCAGAAACCTAGGCATAGCTTGGCTTCTCAGACTTCCGTCCTCAGACTACTGGCCCAGAAGCCCTCCAGTTTGGCAATCCAGAACTACAATGCAGCACTCTGCCTGTCCTCCAGAAAAAAACATTGCCCTCTGGGGCTACCCAGAAACCCCAAATGAGGATCAACCTGCACGCCATTCGGCTGTACCCCAAATATATAGGCTGTCCTGGGCACTAAAGCCCTTTCTGACACAGCCTGAGACGGGACCTCCTGGCCCCACCCAGACAGCTGGCCGCACACTGAGCATATCGGACCCGCCATGGCCTTAGGTCGTCATCTCTTCTCAACCTCGGTTTTCAGGCTTCAGAACCTAGACCTTATCTCCAATCACGGCCCGGGTTTGAAAATGATGCAGAAATCAGAACTCTTTCCCCATGGCAGGAAACCATGTGGTTGGCATGTTGTCCAAGATTCAGTGTAGTTGAAACCAGTGTGGCCCATGAGGCCCCACCCATGCTTAAGGGCCACATTGGTCACAAACACACATTGTGACCCTCAGACTGAGCCCAGTCCCCAGGTAAGGCCTCTCAGTGGCTGGATGGATAGACAGCATATTGGGCTTGCCATGCCCCTAGGCCCCAATTTTTAACCATAGTTCGGGTTGTCCCTTCACTCTTACACAGGGCTCTGCTTTGGAATTCCTCTTTCGGTGGGACACCTGAGGTAACAAACCTGAAAGGAGTCCTCCCATCCCACAGATTGACGAAAAACAATTGGGATCGGGCCAAGTCCCCAGAGAGCAAGATCCGTCCATGGCCCATGAGGCCTCTGCAACATTCCACGTCCATCGCTGATAAAAAATCCAGAGACATAGCATGAGCACGCGCCTCAGACTCGCTCATTCTTCATTTCCTGAAGATTTCTTCACATAAGAACCAACACGGCACTCGAATGCACCCAAAATATATAGTCTAGCTTGGGCACTAATGCACTGTCTGACAACCGGAGACCGGACCTCGTGACCAACACCCAGACAGCTGACCGCACACTGAGCACATCAGACCCGCCATGGCCTTAGGTCATCATCTCTTACCTACCTAAGTTTTCAGGCTTCAGAACCTAGACCTTATCTCCAATCACTGCCCAGGTGTGACTGTGATGCAGAAATCAGAACTCTTCCTTGCACATGGCAAGAATCCTTGTGGTTGGCATGTTGTCCAACGTTCAGTGTAGGAGAAACCAGCATTCAGCCTGAGGCCCCGCCCATTCTTGAGTGCGATAAGGGCATAAACACGCATTGTGACCCTCAGATTGAGTCCTGTCCTCTAGTACGTCCTCTCAGTGGCTGGACCATTAGATGTCATAATGGGCTTGACGTGTCCCTAGGCCCCAATTTTTAACCAGATTTCTGGTTGTCCAGTCGCTCCTCCCCAGGGCTCTACGCTGGAATCCCTCATTTGGTGGGACACCTGAGGTTGAAAAACAAAATAAAACAAATCAACAACAGAGCAAGGACTTCTTCCATCCCACAGAATGACCCCAAACACTTTGGATGGGTCCAAACCCCCAGAGAATAAGACTCGTCCATTTCCCATGAAGTCACCTAGAAAATTCACGACCATGAGTGACACGATATCCAGAGACAAAAACTTGAGGAAGAGCCTCACACTCGCCCTTTTTTCATATCCAGAAGTGTTCTCCGCATGGTCTTTAGATCACTCCTGCCATACCTATGACCCGAAACATAAGCCGAGGTTGTGTTTTCAGACAACTGTCCAAACAGCCCTGGCCTACACACCCTACTTGCTCAGGCCCCTGGAGCCAAACCTGACGACTGTGCTTGCCCTCTCCAAGGGAATTGTTTGTGCCCACTCCAATGGCCACAACCCTACTAATACGATAAACCTCCAAATTCCCTGAAGCCATCCCAATATTTGTATCTTCTCAGGACAAACAGAGGCAATCTGGGCCCATCTGAGCACCTACCTGCTCTCAGACCGGAAGACTGATGTCCCCAGAGGTAAAAAGGAATGAACAGGCCTCTAGGCACCTATTGGATCCATTGCATTGGTTTCCAGGCATCTCTCCTCAGAGGCCTGGATTTCAATAACAGCATATGGCTGTTTCTTGACTCACCCATCAGAACAAATCTCATCTACACATGGGAAACTTGCACGATGGAGCTTTGTGAAAGCCTCTCTTTAGGAGAACCCTTCAGGGCCCCAGTGCCACCGCTTCATTCCAAGGTCTCCATAGACACAAAATCATATTAGGACACATCTACGGGAGAGTCCATCTGAACTCATCCTCCTCGGTTGCTCCCCCAGATCAAGCAGATCTAACCTGTCTTGTTGCTTGGAGACAATTGGAATGCGAGGTGTGCTACCCAGCCATCCATCCTTAGAACCCTGCTCAGAATCATTTTCCTGGAGCCAACCAACAGGTCTCAATTGTCCTGCAGAAGAATTTTTGCAGTTGGGAGCTTCTCACAACTCCCATCGTGGGAAAATCCCCAAGGCCTCGTGATCCACCCCCCCTTTCAAGAAGGGGCCATCAGGGACGAATGTACAACCTGAGTGATCGTCTGATCCTCGCCCTGACTTCAGATGCACGAGATCTCGATTCAGGTCTGTAGATTGTGCCTGCCATATCCTCACCCAGAAACCTAGGTCTAGCTTGGCTTCTCAGACTTCCGTCCTCAGACTACTGACCCACAAGCCCTCCAGTTTGGCAATCCAGAACTACAATGCAGCACTCTGCCTGCCCTCCAGAAGAAAAACATTGCCCTCTGGGGCTACCCAGAAACCCCCAATGAGGATCAACGTGCACGGCATTCGGCTGTACCACAAATATATAGGCTGACCTGGGCACTAAAGCCCTTTATGGCACACCCTGAGCCTGGACCTCCAGGCCCCACTCACACAGCTGGCCGCACACTGAGCACATCGGACCCGTCATGGCCTTAGTTCGTCATCTCTTCTCAACCTCGGTTTTCAGGCCTACACACCCTACAGGCTTTGGCCCCTGGAGCCCAACATGAAGTCTGGGCTTGCCCTCTCCAAGGGAATTGTATGTGCCCATTCCAATGGCCACAACCCTACTAAGAGGATAAACCTCCAAAGTCCCTGAGGCCATCCCAATATTTGTGGCTTCCTAGGACAAACAGGGGCAATCTGGGCCCATCTGAGCACCTACCGCCTCAGACCCATAGACTGATGTCCCCAGAGTTAAAAAGGAACGAACAGGCCCATAGGCACCTATCGGATCTATTGCTTGGTTTCCAGGCATCTCTCCTTAGATATCCTTAGAACCCTTAGAACCCTGCTCTTGCGTCGTTCTTTATGGGACATCCTTGAGCCGTCCAACAGGTGTCGACTGTCCCACTGGAGTCCTTGTTCATGGACCACCTCACAACTCATATCATGGAAAGCTTCCAAGGTCACATGATGCCCCCAATCTTCATGAAGTCGGCTCGGCTCATGGAAAGAAACTCCAACCTGAGCCAACGGCTGATCTTCGCCTTGACTTCAGATGCACGAGATCTTGATTAAGCTCTTCAGAGTGCACCTGCTGTGCCCTCACCCCAAAACCTAAGCATAGCTAGTGTTCTCAGACTTCCGTCCTCACTCTCCTGGACCACACGCCCTCCATTTTGGGATTTCCGATGACACAGTGCTGCACTCTGCCTGCCCTCTAGAAGAAAAACGTAGCCCTATGGGTCTACCCAGAAACCTCAAATGAGGATAAACCTGCATGCCACTCAACTGTACACCAATTATATAGTCTAGCCTATGCACTAATGCCCTGTCTGACACAACCTGAGGCCTGAATTCCCAACCGACACCCAGACAGCTTGCCGTACACTGAGAACATCTGAACCGCCATGGCCTTAGGTTTCCATCTATTTCCAACCTGGTTTTCAGGCTACAGAAACCTAGACCTTATCTCTACTCATTTCCCATGGGTGAACGTGATGCAGAAATCATAACTCCTCCTTCCCTCTCGCCAGAATCTTGTGTTTGGCATCTTATCCAAAGTTCAGTGTAGGACCCCTGTAGGGCCTACAGGAGTAGTAGTAGGGTCCCTGAGGGTAGTGTAGGGTCCCTGAGACCCTGCCCATGCTTAAGAGCTGCGGTGGGCACAAACACACATTGGGACCCTCAGTTTGAGCCCTGTCCTCAAGTAAAGCCTCTCAGTGGCTGGACCATGAGCCCGCATATGGGGACTGCCATGCCCCAAATCACCCAATCTTAACCAGAGGTAGAGAGATCTAGTCACCCCTACTCAGGGCTCTGCTCTGGAATCCCTCTTTGGTGGGACATTTGAGGTAAGTAAACACAGAAAGGATTCCTCCCACCCACAAAATGACCGCAATGATTTGGAATCAGGCCATCCCCAGAGAGAAAGACTCCTCCATGGCCCATGAGGCCAGCCCGACATTCCACAGCCACTATTGACACAAAATCCAGAGACATAAGCCTCACCCTTAGGTCATAGCCCAAAAAATTTCCTCATAGTCTGTAGATCGGGCCTGCCATACCTATGTCCCCAAACCGTGTTTTCAGACTTCTATCCTGACATCCCTGTCCCACACCCCCTCCAGGCTGAGGCCCCTGGAGACACACTTCAGGACTGTGCCTGCCTTCTCCAAGGAAATTCTTCCCATTCCATTGGCCACAACCCTACAGATTAGGAGAAACCTCCAAAGTCCCAGAGGCCATTCCAATAGTGTAGGCCGCCCAGTACAAAGAGGGGTGATCTGTCACAAGCTGAGCAACGACCTCAACTCACCCGTAGACAGATATCCCAAGAGAAAGGTATTAAACTGGACAGGCCCCTAGAACGTAATTGGTTCCAATGCTTTTGTTTCTAAGCATCTCTCCTCCGAGGCCTGTTTTCCAATACCAGCATATGGGGGATTCCAGAGATACCAATCAGAACAAATCTTGTCTCCACATGGGAAACTTATCCTTTGGAGCTCTGTAAAAACCTCCAGTTAGGAGAAACCTTCAGGTAACCGGAGCCACCGCCCTATTCCAAGGTCTCCATGGACACAAACCCGCATTATGACCATTCGGCAGGAGAGTACATTGCAACTCAGCCCCGTTGATTACTCCCCCAGAGCCAGAATATCAAACCTGCCTTGTCGCTAGGAGACAACTTGAATGCAAAGCAGACTCTCTAGGCATCCATTGTTGGAATCCTGCTCTGGCGCCGTTCCATATGGGATGTCCTCGGAGCCTTCCAACAGGTCTTGACTGTCCTGCAGAATGAATCCTTGCAGATTGGAGCATCTCACAACTCCTATCGTGGGAAAACCTACATGGCCTCATGAGATGCTCCCCTTTATAAAGGGGCCATCATGGACAGAAACTCCAATCTGAGCCAACTTCTGATCCATTGCTTTGGTTTCTATGTATCTCTCCTCAGAGGCCTGGTTTCCAATATCAGAATATGGGGTTTTCCTAAGGAAACAATCAGAACAGATCTCATCTCCACATGAGAAACTTGCTCTTTGGAGCTGTGTCAATACCTCAGGTTAGGAGGATCCTTCAGGGCGCTGGCACCATGGCCCAATTCCAAGGTCTCCAAGGACACAAACTTACATTATGATCCATCCTCAGGAGAGTCCATTCCAAATCAGCCCCCTCGGCTGCTCACCCAGAGCCAGCAGATCAAACCTGCCTTGTCACTAGGAGACAGTTGGAATGCGAGGTGGGCTGCCCAGGCATCCATCCTTAGAACCCTGCTCTGGAGAATTTCTTTATGGGACGTCTTGAATCCAACCAACCTGTCTTGACTGTCTCGCAGAATGAATCCTTGTGGTTTGAAGCATCACACAATCCCACTGTGAGAAAACCTCCATTTCCTCATGATGCTCCACACCTTCATAAATGGGCCATCATGGACAGAAACTCCATCCTAAGCCAAAGTCTGATCCGCGCCATGAATTCAGAAGCACGAGATCTCGATTCACCACTTGAGAGTGTGCCTGCTGTGCCCTTGCCCCGAAACCTAAGCCTATCTTGTGTTCTCAGACTTCCGTCTTCACAATCCTGGCCACAGCCCTCCAGTTTGGCAATTCTGGAGACACAATGCAGCACTCTGCCTGCCCTCCAGAAGAAAAATGTTGCCCTATAGGGCTAACCAGAAACGCCAAATGAGTAACAACCTGCATGCCACTCGACCATACCCCAATTTGACAATCTAGCCTGTGCACTAAAGCCCTGTCTGACACAGCCTGAAGGCAGACCTCCAGTCCAACACCCAGACAGCTGGCCGTACACTGAGCATATCAAACCCACAATGGCTTTCGGCCATCATCTCTACCCAACCTCAGTTTTCACCTTCAGAACCTAGACCTTATCTCCACTCACTGCTCAGGAGTGAACGTGATACAAGAATCAGAACTTCTCCTTCGCCATTGCAAGAAACCTTGTGGTTGGCATGTGGTCCAACGTTCATTGTAGGAGAAAGAAGCATGGAGTATGAGGCCCCACCTATCCCTGAGGGCTACAATTTGCACAAATACACTTGTGACGCTCAGCGTGAGCCCTATCCTCATGTAAATCCTCTTAGTGACTTGAACAACAGCCCACATATGGGGCTTGCCAAGCCCCTAGTCCCCCAATCTCAACCAGAGTTAGAGATGTCTAGTCACCCCTACTCACGGCACTGCTCTGGAATCCCTCTTTGGTGGGACAACTGAGGTAAAAAAAAAAATACAGAAAGGACTCTTCCCATCCACAGAATGATCCCAACCACTTGGGATCAGGCCAAATCACCAGAGAAAGACTTGTCCATGGCCCTTGAGGACACCCCGACATTCCACGGCCACCGTAGGCACAAAATCAAGAGACAAAAGCCTGAGCAAACGCCACATACTCGCCCTTTGTTCATAGCCCGGAAAATTCCCACGGTCTGTAGATCGAGCCTTCATACATACATCCCCAAACCTAAGCTGAGTTTGTGTTTTCAGACTTCTGTCCCCACAGTCCTGGCTCACACACCATCCAAGCTGGGGCCCCTGGATCCACACCTGAGGACTGTGGCTTCCTTCTCCAGGGGAATTCTGCCATTTCCATTGGCCACAACCCTATAGATTAGGAGAAACCTCCAAACTCCCCGAGGCCATCCCAATAGTTTTGGCTGCCCAGGACAAACAGGGATGATCTTTCACAAGTTAGGAAACTACCTCCACTCAGACCCAGAGACAGATATCCCCATAGAATAAGATTGAACTGGACAGGCACTTAGGCCCTAATCAGATCCATTGCTTTTGTTTCCAGGCATCTCTCTTCAGAGGCCTGGTTACCAATACCAGCATATGGGGGATTACTGAGGCACTCATAGAAAAATCTCGTCTCCACATAGGAAATGTACTCTTTGGAGCTCTATAAAATCCTCTGTTTAGGAGAATCTTTCAGGGCCCTGGATCAAGTGCCCCATTCCAAGGTCTCCATGGACTTAAACCCACATTATGATCTATCCTCGGTAGAGTCCATGTCAACTCATCCCCCTTGGTTTCTCCCCCAGGGCCTGCAGATCAAACCTGCCTTGTTGCTAGGAGACAACTAGAATGGGAGGTAGGCTGCCCAGGCATCCATCCTTAGAACCCTACTCTGGAGTCGTTCCATATGGGACATCCTAGAGCCATCCAACAGGTCTCAAGTGTCCCACAGAAGGAATCTTTGTAGTCTGGTGCATCTCACAACTCCCATTGTGGGAAAATCTTCATGGCCCCTTGAGACGCTCCACTTTATAAAGGGGCCATCATGGACAGAAACTCCAACCTGAGCAAACGTTTGATATTCGCTCTGGCTTCAGGAGCATGAGATCTTGATTCAGGTCTGCAGAGTGTGCCTTCTGTGCCCTCACCCCAAAAACTAAGCCTAGCTTGTGTTCTCAGACTACCGTCCTCACACCCCTGGCCCCAAAGCCCTACAGTTTGGCAATACTGGGGACACAATTCAGCACTCTGCCTGCCCTCCAGAAGAAAAACGGTGCCTTATGGATCTACCTAGAAACCCGAATGAGGATCAACTGAACGCCACTCGACTGCACCTCAAATATACAGTCTACCCTGTCTAATGCCCTGTCTGACACAGCATGAGCCCACACCTCCAGACCTACGCTCAACAGCTAGCCACACACTGAGCTCATTGTACCCATCAGGTCCTTAGGTCTTCATCTCTTCCCAACCTCGATTTTCGGGTTTCAGAACCTAGACCTAAACTCCAATCACTGTCCAGGGGTGAACGTGATGCAGAAATCACAACTCTTCCTCCGCCATGGCCGGAAACCTTGTGGTTGGCATATTCTCCAACGTTCAGTGTAGGAGAATCCAGCGTGGCCCATGAGGCCCTTCCCATGCTTGAGGGCCTTGTTTGGCACAAATAGGCATTGTGACCCTCAGCATGAGCCCTGTCCTCAAGGAAGACCTCTCAGTGTCTGACTCAAGAGCCCACATTTTGGACTTGCCATGCCCCTAGGCCCCCAAACATAAACAGAGGTGGGGTTATCCAGTTGTCCCTCCCAAGGACTCTGCTCTGGAATCCCTCTATTATTGGCACACATGAGGTACATGAAATAAAATAAAAAACAGAAAGGACACCTCCCATCCCACAGAATGTACCCAAACTCTTGGGATTGGGTCAAATTCTCAGAGAAGGAAAGCCGTCCACACCCATGATGCCACGCCAGCATTCGACCCACATTGTTGACACAAATCCAGGGACAAAACCTGAGCAAGCACCTCAAACTCACCCTTTTTCATATCCCGAAGTGTTATCACGGTCTGTAGATTGGGCGTGCCATACCTATGTCCCCAATCCTAAGCGGAATTTGTGTTTTCAGACTTCTGTCCCCACAGGCCTGGCGCACACACCCTCAAGGCTGGGCCCCTAGAGCCAAACTCAGAATTGTGCCTGCCCTCTCCAGGGGATTTCTGCCCATTCCATTGGCCACAACCCTATATATTAGGAGAAACTCCAAAGTCCCGAGGCCATTCCCAATATTATAGGCTGCCCAGGACAAACAGGGGCGATCTGACACAAGCCGAGCAACTACCTCCCCTCAGATCCATAGACACGTATCCCCAGGAAAGAGATTGAAACGGACAGGCACCTAGGCCCTAATCATATCCATTGCTTTGGTTTCCAGGCATCTCTCCTCAGAGGCTTGGTTTCCAATACCAGCATATGGGAGATTCCTTAGGCACTCATCAAAACAATTCTCTTCTCTACATAGGAAACGTACTCTTTAGAGCTCCATCAAAACCTCCGGTTATGAACATCCCTCAAGGCCCCGGATCAAGCACCCCATTCCAAGGTCTCCATGGACACAAATGCACATTATGACCCATCCTCAACTCACCCATTTCAACACACCCGCCTCGGTTACTCCCCTAGATCCAGCAGATCGAACTTGCCTTGGCACTATGAGACACCTGGAATGGGAGGCAGGCTGCCCAGGCATCCATCCTTAGAACCCTGCTCTGGATAACTTCCTTATGGGATAGCTGGAGCCATCCAGCAGGTCTCGACTGTCCCACGGAAGGAATCATTGCGGTTTGGAGCATCTCACAATTCCCATCGTGGGAAAACCTCCATGGCCTCGTGACACCCTCCCCTTCATGAAGGGGCCGTCATGGACAGAAACTCCAACCTGAGCCAACGTCTGATCCTAGCTCTGTCTTCAGGTACACGGGATCTCGAATCATCTCTGCAGAGGGTTCCTGCCGTCCCCTCACCCCGAAATCTAAGTCTGGCTTGTGTTCTCAGAATTTTTTCCTCACACTCCTGGCCCACAAGCCTTCCAGTTTGGGAATTCTGGAGCCACTATGTGGCACTGTGTCTTCCTTCCAGAAGAAAAACGTTGCCCTCTGGGGCTACCCAGTAACCACACATGAGTACCAACCTGCACGAAACTCGACTGCACCCCAATGATACAGTCTAGCCTGGGCACTAATTCCCTGTCTGCCACAGCCTGAGCCTGCACCTCCCAACCCACACTCAACAGCTGGCCGAACACTGAACACATCAGTCACACCATGGCCTTAGGTCTTCATCCCTTCCCAACCTCAGTTTTCAGGCTTCAGAACCTAGATCTTAAATCCAATCACAGTCCAGGAGTGAAAGTGTTGCAGAAATTAGAACTCCTTCTTCCCCATGGCCAGAAAACTTGTGGTTGCCATATTGTGCAACATTCAGTGTAGGAGACCAGCATGGTACATTAGGCCACGCCCTGACTTGAGGGGCTCCTTGGGCACAAAAACACATTGTGAAACTCAATGTGAGCCCTATGCTCAAGGAAGGCCTCTCAGTGTCTGGACCAAGAGCCCACATATGGGGCTTGCCATGTTCTTAGGTCCCAATGTTAACCAGAGTTCTGGTTATCCAGTCGCCCCTCCCGAGACTCTGCTGTGGAATCCCTCTTTTGGTGGTCCACCCGAGGTTAAAAAAAAAAAAAAGAAAGGCCTCCTCCCTTCCCACAGAATGACCCCAAACTCTTGGGATTGGGTCAAATCCCCAGAAAGGGAGCCTCATCGATGGCCCATGAGGACACCCGGACATTCCATGGCAATCGGTGACACCTATCTAGAAAAAAATAAGCATGAGCAAGCACCTCACTTTCGCCCTTTGTTCATATCCCGAAGAGTTCTCCTCACGGTATATATATCGGGCCGGCCATACCTACAGACCCAAACATAAGTGGAGTTTGTGTTTTCAGACTTTTGTCCAAATAGCCCTGGACCACACACGCTCCACACTTGGGTCCCCTGGAGCCACACCTCAGGACTGTGCGTCCCTTTCAAGAGAATTCTTCCCATTCCATTGGCCACAACCTTGCAAATTAGGAAAAACCTCCAAAGTTACCGAGGCCATCCCAATAGTGTAGGCCGCCCAGGACAAACAGGTGTGATCACAAACCAGCTGAGCAACTACCTCCACTCAGACAAAAGATGTCCCCAGAGAAGAATATTGAACCGGACAGGCCCCTAGGCCCTAATCAGATCCATTGCTTTGGTTTCCAGGCATCTCTACTCAGATGCCTCATTTCCAATACCAGCAAATGGAGGTTTCCTGAGGCACCAATAAGAACAAATCTCGTCTCCCCATGGAAAACTTGCTCATTGGAGCTTTGTTATCACCTCTGGTTAGGAGAATCCTTCAGGGCCCTGGTGCCACTGCCCCATACCAAGGTCTCAATGGACTCAAACCAACATTAAGACCATCCTCAGGAAAGTCCATTTCAACTCATTTAAGACCATCCTCAGGAAAGACCATTCCTACTCAGCCCCCTCTGATGCTACCCCAAGCCAGCAGATCAAACGTTTCTTGTTGCTAGGAGACAATTGGAATTGAGGCTGTCTGCCCAGGCATCCATACTTAGAACCCTGTTCTGGAAAAATACCTTAGGAGACGTCCTGGAGCCATCCAACAAATCTTAATTGTCCCACAGAAGAAATCCTTGCGGTTTGAAGAATCTCACAACTCTAATAGTGGGAAAACCCCCATGCCTCATAATGCCCCCCCCTTCATGAAGGGGCCAACATGGACAGAAACTCCAACCTGAGCCAAAGTCTGATCCTCGACCTGACTTCAGACTCATGAGATCTCAATTCAGCTCTGCAGAGTGTGCCTGCCATGTCCATTCCCCGAAACCTAAGCCTAGCTTGTGTTCTCAGACTTCCGTCCTCACTCTCCTGGCCCACAAGCCCTCCAGTTTGGGAATTCCGAACCTGCCTGCCCTCCAGAAGAAAATCTTTGCCCTATGCTGCTAATAAGAAACCCCAAATGATTATCTAATGCATGCCACTCGACTGTAAAGCAATTATACAGCCTACCCTGAATACTAATGCCCTGTCTGGCACAGCCTGAGACAAGACATCCCAAACGACACCTAGACAGCTGGCTCCAACCTGGACACAAGGGACCCACTATGGCTGTAGTTCGTCATCTCTTCCCAACCTCGGTTTTCAGGCTTCAGAACCTAGACCTTATTTCCAATCACTTCCCAGGGGTGAACGTGATGCAGAAATTAGAATTCCGCCTTCCCCTGGCCAGAAACCTTGTGGTTGGCATGTTGTCCAACATTCAATGTGGGAAAACCTGCATTGTCGGAAAGGCCACGCCAGTGCTTGAGGGCCGCCTAGGGCACAGACATGCATTGTGACCTGTAGCGTGAGTCCCGTATTAAAGTAACGCCTCTCAGTGGCTGGACCAAGATCCTGCATATGGGGCTTGTCATATCCATAGGCCCCCAGGCTTAACCAGAGAGCGAGTATTCCAGTTGTCAGTACCCACTGCTATGCTCCAGAATCCCTCTACTGGGTGGACACATGAAGCAGAAAACAGGACTCTTCCCTTCCCACAGAATGACCCCAAACTCTTGGGGGCTGGACAAACTACCAGAGAGGGAGACTTCTACGACCCATGAGGCAACTCCTACATTAAACGGCCATTGTGGACACAATATCCAGAGACAAAAGACTGAGCGACTGCCTCCCTCTCACCCTTCTTTCATATCCAGAGGAGCTCCCCTCACGGACTGTAGATCAGGCCTGCCATAACCTCGGCCCCAAACCTGAGCTGAGTTTGGGTTTTTGGATGTCTGTCTGCACAGCCGTGGCCCACACCGCCTCCAGGCTTGGGTCTCTGGAGCCACACCACAGAACTGTGCCTGCTCTCTCCTAAGAAACTACCCGTTCCATTGGCCACAACTCTACAAAATAGTAGAAACCTCAAGGTCCCCAAGGACATCCCACTACCGCAAGCCGCACTGGACAAACAGGGGCCTCATGACACCAGCTGAGCAACTACTACCTCCATGCAGACACACAGACTGATATACACCGAGACAGAAGATTGAACCAGACAGGCCCCTAGGCCCTATTATGAACTCTTGCTTTGGTGTCCAGGTATCACTCCTCAGAGGCCTGGGTTCGAAGACCAGCATATGGGGCTATCCTGAGGCACCAGACAGAACACCTCTCATCTCCGCATGGGAAGATTCCTTGTTGGAGTTGTGTCAAACCCTTCGGGTTGGAGAATCCTGCAGAGTCCCTTAGCTACTGCCACATTCCAAGATCTCCATGGCCAACAACCCACATTATGAATCATCCGCAGGAAAGTCCATTTAAACTCAGCCTTCTGGGTAGCTCACCAAGAGCCCGCAGATTGAGCGTGCCTTGTCTCGACCAGGCAATGGGAAGGTGAGTTTGGCGTTTCTCGGCATCCATGCTTAGGCCCCTGCTCTCGTGTCTTTCTGTATGGGGCATCCTGGAACCATCCAATAGTACTCGAATGTCCTGAAGAAGGAAACTTTGAAGTTTGTAGCAGCTCACAAATCCCAGCGTAGGGAAACCTCCCTGGCCTCATGATGCCCCCACCCCATTCAGGAAGGGGCCGTCATGGACACAAACTCCAGCTTGAGGCAACATCTGGTACTAGCCCTGACCTCAGATGCAGGAGATCTCGATTCAGCCTCTACACAGTGGGCCCAAACCTCGTGCTACCTTGTGTTTTCAGACTTCCTTCTTCACACTTCTGGCAAACATGTCCTCAAGACTTGGAATTATGGAAACATAATGCAGCCCTATGCTGGCCCTCCAGAAGAAAAACGTTGCTTTATGGGGATCTCCATAAACCCCAACTGAGGATCAACCTGCTCGGTTCTCGACCTCAACCCAATTGGATTGTTCGGGTTGTCCATTCATCCCTCCCCAGAGCTCTGCTTTGGAATCCCTCTTTTGGTGGGACACCTGAGGTAACAAAACTAAAAGGACTCCTCCCATCCTTCAGATTGACCCCAAACAATTGGGATTGGACCATATTCACAGAGAGGAAGTCTCGTCCATGGCCCATGAGGCCTCCCCGAGATTCCACAGCCATCGTTGTCAACAAATCCAGAGACAAAAGTCTGAGCAAGCGCCTCACACTCGCTCTTTTGTCGTATCCCGAAGAGTTCTCCTCACGGTCTGTAGATCGGGCCTGCCATACCTACTTCCCAAACCTAAGCCGAGTTTGTGTTTTCAGACTTCTGTCCCCACATTCCTGGCCCACAGACCCTTCAGGCTGGGTCCCCTGGAGCCACACATCAGGACTGTGCCATACCACGGGAATTCTGCCCATTCCATTGTCCACAACCGTACAAATTAGGAAAAACCTCCAGAGTCCCCAAGGACATCCCAATAATGTAGGCCGCCATGACAAACAAGGGTCATCTAAAACCAGCTGAGCATCTACCTCTACTCAGCGTAGATGGATGTCCCCAGAGAAGAAGATTGAATCAGACAGGCCCCTAGGCCTGAATCAGATTCATTGCTTTCGGTTACAGGTATCTCTCCTCAGAGGCCTGGTTTCCAATATTAGCATATGGGGATCTCATGAGGCAGCAATCAGAACAAATCTCTTCTCCACATGGGAAAATTATCCTTTGAAGATGTCTCAAAACCTCCAGTTAGGAGAATCCTTCAGGGCCTGTGTGCCACTGACCCATTACAAGGTCTCCATAGACACAAAAACACATTAGGACTCATCCACAGGAGAGTCCATTTCAACTGAGTGTATTCGGTTGCTCCGCGAGATCCAGCAGATCTAAATTGTCTTGTTGCTAGGAGACAATTGGAATATGAGGTGGCCTACCACGCTATCCATTCTTAAAACCCTGCTCGGAATCGTTGGCCTGGAGCCAACCAACAGGTCTCAATAGTCCTGCAGATGAATCTTTGCAGTTGGGAGCTTCTCAGAACTCGCATCGTGAGAGAACCCCCATGGCCACATGAGCCCCCCCCCTTCATAAAGGGGCCATCAGGGACATAAGGTCCTACCTGAGCGATCGTCTGATCCTCACCCTGACTTCAGATAGACGAGATCTCGGTTCAGGTCTGTAGATTGTGCCTGCCATGTCCTCATCTAGAAACCTAAGCCTTTGCTTGTGTCCTCAGACTTCTGTTACACAGACTACTGGCTCACAAGCCCTCCCGTTTGGCAATCCAGAACCTACAATGCACACTCTACCTGCCCTGCAAGAAGAAATACATTGCCTCTGGGGCTACCTAGACAGAAGAGAAGAAGAAAC